>NW_020230306.1:777500-1010000 GCF_003227715.2 Harpegnathos saltator
CGCGCGCGCGTCATCGATCAATCGATGATCCAGCCGCTATCGCAGTCTCTCGCCGAAATTCCGCCGAAGGAACAGCGAACGGCGGACCGCAGGTAGAGAAACGTAAGCAGCGAAACTGAAGCAGCAAACGAATTGACCGATCACATTCGAGAAACATCAAGGACACCGGACACTGTCGTGTTGAAGTTCTCGGCTGTGATCGATCGATTTGCTTATCACTGCTTAATCTCGCTGCTTGCGTCTTTTGCCTGTAGCGAGCGCAGCGCTCTACCGAAAAGACCGAAATCTCCACCATGTCCTTCGAACGGCTCCGCCAAGAGCACCGTCTTACACGACGGACGAGACCCATGCGATCGCGTGCAAAGTCGTGACGAAAAGGAGCTCGGCACCTCTCGACTTCAAAGTCGAGCGGTCCGGACGGTTTTCCAAGCGGGGCACGCTAGGCAACACGGACAGCTGCGCCGTGGACCCCCAATAAACGGTCCCCCCAGCGTGCTCGCAGCACGGATGTTACTACGACGTGTGCCATCGCGAGAGAGAGAGAGAGAGAGAGAGAGAGAGAGAGAGAGAGAGAGAGAGAGAGAGAGAGTAGAAATGCGCGCGGACAAAAACTATGGATCGCGCACAATGGCCACATTGTCACGGTTGTATCCACAAAAGGTGCCGGTCGAAGCGAGAACAGCCAATACGCGGCTCCGTGCCAAAAATCGCCTCAGAGAGACCTGACGTGAAACGTGCTCCATCATCCCGCGTCGTCGTGGCGGGACGACGTAATAACGAGACACCCGGTAGCCGCGGCGCGCACGATGATACATCGGCTCTCGTCCTTAACAGTTTACATTTATATAACAGCTATGTAACAGTCGCGCAATATCTCTTTTTCAGAGCGGCTCGCTTCGAAGGAAATGTAAGGGGCACAAAAAATAAGGGGGGAAAAAAAGTGAGGGAGAAAAAAAAAGAAGGAAATAGACACGACCGGTTTTAGTTCGCTTAGTTTTCGTTTTTCTTCGTATCGCGTCGCGAGCGCGCACGCGTTGTGCAATCGAGATTGATAAGATCGTATCATACGGCACACAGCGCGCGCGAAGGTGGGTTCGTGTGTATAGCGAGCGAAGGTAACGAGAAAGAGAGATGATTAATCGTTAAATGATGAAAAACACGGGCGAGTTAATCGCGCGACGGTAGTGATCTCTCTCTCTCTCTCTCTCGCGCGCGCGCGCGCGCGCGCGGGATCTTTCTGAAAATTATAGAGGTTAACGGCGGGAATGTTGAATATTACCGTACGTAAATTAATTTCTATTTAATCATACGCCGGTACAGTGCTCTCTCTCTCTCTCTCTCTCTCTTTCTCTCCCCTCTGTCTCTCTTCCGTTCTCTTCCGTGGCGAGGTGTGCTCGACGCGCGACGCGTGGTGGTCGAGACGAGGGGGGAGAAATAATTTGCGGAAATAAGCGGGATGTGAAACATGCGGGAAAATCTACTACGCGTGGAATAGAAGGAAATGTCGCTTGTGTTCTCGTAATTACATTTCACGGAATACACAGCGAGGGAGAAGGAGAGAGAGAGAGAGAGAGAGAGAGAGAATCCGCGCGTGGCTCGATATCGCAACGATACGATGAAATCATTTCGCAATTAGACTTGCGTTTTTATCTGCCGCGCGCGCGACTCCACATGCACGCGCTGTAAAAATAGAGAGCGTTCGCAGCTTCGTAAATTTCGCATTAATTATATCAATTAAACGTTGACACATCTCCCTGTGAGCAATTAAAACATCACTCGTTACTCTCAGTCGTGCCCGAGCGGGAGTCGAATCTATCACGCGTCTTACAAAGATGCGGTTAACACGAATCAGGCTTTTTTTCTTGTTTACTCAACACACACACACACACACGCACATGTCGAAGTGGCGGCGGCGGCGGCGGCAGCCTCGACGCAACATAAATCGCGAAGCAACGATCGGAAAATCACCGGCGCGAAACTGCCGCGCGCGAGACCGGCCGCGCCGTCGATTAATCTAAGGACGCGATTCCTCGCAGCCTGCAACTTTATCGCCGCTGTTGTGACTCACGACGAGACCTCCGTCGCACGCTATTGCACGAGTCACGAATCCGCAATGAGTCGTGTGGACGAACCTTGGTCACGGAAGATCGCCCGGAGAGAAACCGCGGAGAGGATCGAGGAGAGGGTGTTTCCCGGGCTCTCGCCGTGCACGAGCGATCGCCGATCGGCCGCGGCCGCGCTCTCACCGGACAGTCCGAGAGTAATTTGCAATGGACGCTAATAAAATGTTGGACCATTTCATCGCGCGATAACGAGAGCGCCGGATCAAAGCGCCGAGATACGCGAAAGGATGCGCATCGAGAAAAAGAGGAAACAAGACGCTGTCGAAAATAAAGCAGCAGTTCTCGTTATTCTCGAGTCCAATCGAGAGAGAAGGATCTCAAACAGAAGAAGAGACAAAAATGTACTCGATCGCGCCAAAGATCGACGAGAGAGAGCCCCTCCCCGCCGCCCGCCCCTTAGCCGTAATGCAAACAACACAAAGGTGACAAAGGCCGATACACCGCACACGCGGATGCGCTCTCTTTCCCTGTACCTTTGCTTCGTTTGCTACTTGAAGGGGGGAGAGAGAGAGAGAGAGAGAGAGAGAGAGAGAGTAGGGGAGAGCTTCTCACCTACTATACCGTTACCGCCGCTAATGCTACCGGACAACAATGCGGCCGCGTCCGCATTGCACGCGTCCAACCACTAATTCCTCACGTTTTCTCTCACCCCTCCTGCTCCGACGCATCAGCCTCCTCTCTCTCTCTCTCTCTCTCTCTCTCTCTCTCTCTCTCTCTCTCGCCCCTGTCCCCTCGAACGGGATCTGACCGTGTCGCCATCCGGGCCGGGAATTGGATTTCAGGAAGCCGCCGTTGAGTTTTTGCGAGCGATCCTCTCCCCATCTGCCCGGCACGCTCCCGCGTCTCGCGTTTCGCGAGAGCCCCGCCGCTCTTGGACGCGCGTAAAAAACGCGCAAAGGCGCAGGGAGGGATATCTCTCGCAAGCATCGTCGGTGTGTGCCTCTTTGTAGCGGAATATCCGCTCTCGCGAAATAAGAGGGCGCGCAGCCCGAACGAGTGAAATCGCCGAGCGATTCAGCCTTCGTCGCGTAAGATCGCTTGAGCGATCTCACAGCGTCGAGGAGTAATCATGAGCGACGAGGTGCTAGGGCCGCGAACAACGGCCGCCCAGGAGGTGCCACAAAAGGTCTACGGCAGGAAGGCCGATGCGCTCACGAGAGCTGCTATCGACGCGATGGAAATGCAAATCCTACGGCAAATCCTCTCGAGGGCGAGCGCGCCGTGACAGAGGGAGCGAGAAGGCGAGAGAGAGAGAGAGAGAGAGAGAGGACGGCAAGTGTAAGAAATTGAGTTCCAGCGAGAGGAACTCCAGTACTGCTCTCGGCAGTGGCTCGGCTTTCCATGTCGCGAGATTGACCGTTTCTCGCGTTGTACTCGTTTGCAAAAAAGGAAAGAAGAAAGGAACAAAACGCGAGACCCGCTGAGATCCGAAACGCGTGAAAACGTGCCGCGCGCGCGCACGCGCGTCGCACAGCGAGACGTTCGCTCGGTTACCGAGTAGCGTCCGCTACATCTTGAGTCAACGTACGACGATGAGTTGTTAATGAAAAGGAGAAGAAGGAAAAGAGGAAAGGAGAGGAAGAGGAGAGAAGGAAAGCAAGAACACAGCCACATTATCCGTCGTTCAGTCGCGCGCCAGCGATAATCGCGCTCGGCGCCCAATCATCCGTAAAGAGAAACGTGGTACGAAAATGGAAAAAAAAGAGCTCGGCCAGGAGAGGAGAGGAGAGGAGCGGAACGGCGGGACGCGGCGCGGCGAGCGCGCGTCTTTTTTCCCGCAGGTAAATATTTCGTCGCTATCGCGGTTTAGACGATTTAATGGACGGCCATTAAATTTGTCAGCAGGTTCCGCGCGCTCGGAATTCGTGCGCTCGTTCCCCCTCGGGGGGGGGGGTCGGCTGTCGCCTCCCCCCCGTCCGACGGATACGTTTATCGCGCCACCCGGTACATTCAGTAGCCGGGTAGTACCGCCGATAGTGTACCTGCGGCTCTCTCTCTCTCTCTCTCTCCCCCCCCTCCCCCTCTCTTCCTCTATCTGTCTCTATTTCTCCCCCGTTGGAAATTTGCATGGCATTTACATCCGATTGCGGCGCAACGCGGACTGAAAGCGACGCGCGCGATCCCGCGGTCGCGGCGCGATCAGGGGTTGAAAAAAGACAGGCGGGGAGGAAAGGGCACGCACGAAAGGGGGATCTCTCCCCGACGTGGTTGACCGGAGCCCAGAGGTGATGGCGGAGGGTCGGCGAGCGCGTAGGTGCACTTACGTCGGAATTAGACATTATTTTGCCACTTAACTCCGACGCGTGCACCGGCTACGTTTCAGCGGCTCCTTCCGTCCAATGAGCTGCGTTTCGCGCCCAAGCTAAGTGCTGTTTACGAGACGGACAGTTAAAGAGGGACCGAGGGGAGCCGTGCCTCTCTCTCTCTCTCTCTCTCTCTCTCTCTCTCTCGTCGTCCGACTGGCAAAAGAATCGTTCGTTCGTTTGTTCGTTCGTTTGAACTGAACGAGCCCGATCTCTATTCCCAGTGATGTTTACGAGCAATTATATGAAATATGTACACAGTCGTGAGTTTTTCTGCCATCTTCGCGCGGAAAAACAGTGGTTGCAAAATCAAGCGGTGTGAAATATAGCGTTGTTTTGAAAGCAGGAAGGAGAGAGAGAGAGAGAGAGAGAGAGACGAGGTCTCCTTCGAGATTTCTTTCGACATTTCGCGGAACCGACCGCGACGGGGACAATATAAACATCGGTGCGCCGCTGATGCGTCACGACGTCATTACGATGACGCGTCGATAGCCGATGGCTATTGTCGATGCCGCGGCGCGATTAAAAATCACTCGTGGCCGACAGGTGCTGACAGATTGGTCATTTTCCGCGGGGGGATTCCCCGCGGGATCTTCGATCGCGTGACGAATATCGAGAAATCCATTAAGCGCGTGCACATCGCGTGACGCGTCCGCGAGAAAATTCGCGCGGGCTGGCTGAACGGGGAAGAGAGATCGGCGAGATTGAATTAACAGCGAACGGGCCACACGCGTCTTGAAGGACTGATGGAAGGAAAGAGGATCTCTGCTTCTCTCTCACCTTGGTGAATTGGATTCAAGGAGGAGCGGAGATTCCGCCGCCTTCAGACCCCAAATACCTTCGGTTTTCGTTCATCGCGCAAACTCGACTTCTCTTCGTCGCGTAACGCTTGCTCCGCGTCACGAGAGGAGACTCACGACACTTCTCGCGCGTCAGCGGCTGATCTGATGGTCGCGCGGCTTTGAGGATGACAGGAAAGCGCTCGGGCCGTTTCTAAGACTAAGCGCTAGCCAAACTTTTGCGACACCCACTCGAGAGCATTCCTCGGGATATCCGAATGAGCGCTCAAGGTGAAGCGCGGGGTCAGGGTCATAGGTGCAGTTACGTCGGAATTGGACATTATTTTCAGCGAGTGCCGGCCACTTAGCTGAGACGCGCGCGCGTGTGCACGTATGTGCGTGTCATAGGTCCTATTATCGCGGCCACTTGGTGCCGGAGTGACGATACCCGGTCTGTGCCCGCTGAAGTTCGTACTACGAGAGACGGGAGAGAGAGGGGGGGAGAGAGAGAGAGAGAGAGAGAGAAACACAATGGAACGACTCGACCTGCTTCAAACCCTGCCAGATGCGAAGACGCTACTTTACTGCGTCGCTTTAGCCCGTCGATTTGGAGAAACTTCTCCGAAAACGGGATTTTCCCGGTACGAAGTTGTAATCGATCCGAAAGAGATAGAAACCTCACGACAGACGTAGAGATGAATGTTGACGAATGCGACGTGACCGCAGAAGAGACCACGTCGAATCGGCCCAAAGACCGTATCAGCCATTTATAAATAAAGATGTGAGACGCGCGTTGAGAGGGCAAAAGTTGCTTGGCACCTGTTCACTTTTCACGGCAAATGCGCTCTTTATAGGGCATACTTCTCGATAGAAGATCTAATCTCTCCGTAGAGATCCGTATTTCTCTGTAGGCTAAACTTCGCTGTAGCAGCTACGATGTCGCTGATTACAATCTCATGTGCTGCTCTCATGTGCTAAACCGACAAAAATATAGTCGGCGCCCGAAATTATTACAATACGCGGTGAAATCAACGACTCGCCCTCGCGTCTCCCCGAAATTCAGTCCGCTCGGGGTGCATCTAGGATTGCCAAGTCCAGAAATTAAAATCACCGGACATTTCTTCTTTGGTAACAAACCCAAACCGGACAGAAATAACAATCACAACGTTACATCAAGTACAAAATATGACAAGAATTTATTCACAATATTAATTCCCAAACAAGATTTTACAAACAAGATTTGATTGAATAACACAGTAAACTATTACTTTTTCAATATATATGGAATGATGGATCGGCGGATCATCTACTAGATGGTTTCTCCCGGCGCTCGATCGTTTGTAGAACTCCGCTCGAAGCGGAGAAACGTTGCTAAAATCTGAAAAACTCTTCCATTGATTCCATTGATTGGATATAACTTGAAAACCTGTGACATATGACATCCGGTTTGACTTATTAACCGGACACTGGACAAGACTTCTGAGAACCTAACAGAGTCCGGGTGAAAACCGGACAGTTGGCAACCCTAGATGCATCGCACACCGGCGGACCAGGTCGCAGCGAAATTTTCCGCTCGCTCCTGTCCTCCAGCTCCTCCACTCGCGAGTCTCTCCGCCGCGAAGGGATCTAGACACGAATAACGAGGCGGTCGCAAAACGCGGCTGAAGCACCGCGTAGCTCCGCCGCCGCTGAGGACGAGGCCGCAGGCTCATCGCAAGACGCGGCGCCGTGAACGCGAGCGGCGATCCGTCGCGGTGACAAAGCGTCGCGGCTAATTACCCGGCCGGCGGCTAATCGAAATCCGCGCCGAGGAGAGTCGTTGGCGCGTTTCGCGGCTGTCCGCGCAGGAGCTGCGGGCCAAGCGAGCTGAGCGAGTGAAAGGGGGAAGGAGACGGCGAGTCGATGGGAGCATCGATAAAATTGAGAATGCACGCGCTCTGCCGCTTTTAATGAATGAACATCTCGCGCGAATATCGTAAGAGGGGGCCCACGGTCGGAGAAGAGCGGCTCGATGAGGGGGGAGGCTCGGAGTACGCGTGTGATGCACACGCACACGCTCTCGCGTGCGCCGGAGTTTAGCGTTTGTGTAACGACGGCGGCGGCGGCGGCGGCGGCGGCGGCGGCGGCGACGGCACGGAGATCTACATAATGTTTATTATGCTAACCTAGGCCAACGAGCTTGCATCAACAAGTGTTATATTATCATTCAAATAAAATGTTTTAATCTGCATACGTTTTATCGCCCTCCCGCGGGCATGCGGAATGCACCGGTGCGGGCCACGAGACACGCGTTCTCTTTACACACGCACGCACGCACGCACGCACGCACGCACGCACGCACAGGCGAGCGGCCGTCTCGTTTTTGGCTCTTTTCAAGCGGCCGAGGGCGGACTCCTTCCGGGGGAGGGTCCAACTGCGGCGGCGATCTCTTCCGTCGACGCGGCGAAATTGATGGAAATTGCCGTTACCTCGCGCGCGCTCTTCGGCGATTCCGCGCGCGTCAGTCAAGTGCCGGCGCGTTTTCGCCGCGGATCTCAGCTCGTGTTGCATCCTTATCGCGGAAACGCGAGCCTCTCTCTCTCTCTCTCTCTCTTTTGATCGACACATCAAAAGCGCATAAATCGAGACAATCGGCCTCCGGAGGCGCGGAGGAAACGCCGCTCGAAAGCCGCCCCCTCGAAAAGCGCGCGGCGAGCATTCGCCGTAACGATATTGTATTCAGAATTGGTCACTCGGAGACACTTTATCATCGTCCCGGCGTCGAACGGTGCCTCCCGAAGGCAAAAACTTTACGGCAGATTTTCGATTAGACGAGCCTCGGGGCTCGGGCGGTGGGGGAGACGGGGCGGCCCGGCGAGATTTACGGAAAGTTCTTTCCTAGCAAAAAGCTCTAATCTGAATGCCCTTTATCGCTCCCCGGAGTCGCGTTCCGCGTATGCGCGGGACACGCGCCAAAGTTCCACTTCTCCGGCGCGCGCGCGCGCGCGACACGCGAGTAGTGCGTGTCGCACATGTCGACCCGCGCGAGAACTATTAGGGAGCGCCTCGTGCCGCCGCGAAATGCGGAAAAAGAGGCGCCGCTTTCGTCCGGCAATCGCCGGCGCGGCGTGACGACACGAATCCGTGTGCGACATATCATTTAATTAACGACTCGCATGCTACGCGATCGTCAGCTGCGACTTTGCGCGGGGCTAATTCAAGAGGCGAAAGAAGGGGGGGGGGGATTATGGAAAAGGCGAAAGTCTCGAGATGCGCACGCGATCGACCCCGCAGCGACCCATATCGCGCCTTAAGGAACGCATGAAAGAGGATGAGGAGGCAAGAGAATAAGTAAGCTTCGAGTACAAATAAGAATTCGCTCTCTCTCTCTCTCTCTCTCTCTCTCTCTCTCTCTCTCCCTCCCTCTTGCTTCGTCCGCGAAATGACATCCGCAGAAACGCAGTCGAACCCGGCGTTTTGCCGGTCGAGCGCGCAGCCGCGAGCGCGACTATCGTCGAAAACGCAGGCGGAACGTGGACTCGCGCCGCGATTAGCCGTGTTTACGTTTCGCGCTCGTATACGCGAGAGGCGTATCGAGTCGCGGGATCTTCGCTTGTAAATTCAGCCGCGATCCGAGGGAGTACAGAGAGAAATTATCTCGCGATCGCGCTGGTGTCGCAGCGACAAGGACGGGCTTGGTATCCGAGGCGGACTGGACGCGCGTACATACGCACGCACGCACGCACGCACGCACGCACGCACGTATATGCGTACGGCCGTCCTCCGGTACCTTACTCGCGGCTGATCCAGTAATCATCCTATTTACGTCTCCTTCTCTCTCTCTCTCTCTCTCTCTCTCTCTCTCTCTCTTTCTATCTGTACTCGCGCACTCCTGTCTCTCCGCGAGAGAGGCTCGTTCCGCTCCCTTTGGCGCATTCGCAGCGTGCGCGAGTGAGAGAAAGGCAGGGCAGGATCTCCTTCGTGCCACCTGTGTGTCTTCATTATTCAGCAATGTAAATAGATCGCGGGCGCATTATCATAATTAGATTCAATATTTGTAGCTTGTCACGCCGTTACTATAATTCATCAAGGCGACTGCGCGCGTCTATCCGGCGATTTGTCAGGACGAACCTGACGGCCGCGTGGCTGAAAAATACGCGCGATTAATACGTATGAGCGCGCGCTCATATACGCCGGGCGAATTACTCGTGCGAGTGCGAGTGCGAGTTCCCATCGCGAGTGCTTGATACCTCCCCGGCGAAAGCGTACGGCCACAGCGACGATTGTTTCCAAGGCTCTCGTGAATTACGATCGTGATGTCGAAACATTTGGCCGACCGAGTAAGAGGGGAACATTCGTAATCGACCAGCTCTAGCATTATTATACAATATTATTCAATATACTGAAATGTGTTTGTTTTTACTTTCAGTCTTTTTTATCGATATGTTAAAATGTTCCTCGGTTCCGATGATTTGTTGTGTGTTCTTCTTATATATCGAGATGTTTTTCTCGGTTCAAGTTTTTCCTTTCCGGCTAATCTCTCAGGTTAATGATACACCGACGAGCGATTTTTAATTAGCGTCGCGAAAAATAATGTCTCAGTCAGGAAGATGAATCCCCGCATCTCGCGAATCTCCACCAGCATTTATTTATTAATCCTACCGAGGCACAATTTATTCAGCGCTCTAGAACAAATTCCCCCGGGCATAAATCAGGATCAACGTAATTTAGCAGGATCTTCTGCAATTTGCTGCTTTACGTATTACACGTAAGATTGAAAATCCAGCAAGTTACAGTGCACGTTATCAGGTGCGCGTATGTCGGCAGCGGCATTTCTCGATCACTGAACTGTCACGCGCCAACGGCAGACTCCGACGACGGCCGCAGGATAACAAAGATAAAGATGTTGCGCAGAGCTCTCGATTTGCAGAGAGTGTGTCCATAATTCTCGCGCGTCGGATCAGTTCGCCGTCGGTTTTTCCCCCGATAGGAACATCGAGAGAGTGAGAGAGAGAGAGAGAGAGAGAGAGAGAGAGAGAGAGAGAGGCGTCGATATCCTTCAGGTTATAAGCGAGCGAGAAGTAAGCTACTTAATGAAGTTTGCACTTTTGCCGGGCGCTCCACGGGCACCAACACGCCTAGCCACCCACTATAAATCCGTAATCATAACGCTGCGACATCATTTCTCATAAATAATTCACAACAAACTTCGCTCGTGCCGCGCCGCGCCGCGTCGCGTCGCGTCGCGCGAGAAAAATGCAGAAACAGGTCTCGACGCCCGTCATGATACCTGCGTTTCGACCCTAGCTCCGCCGAAGGCCACCATAACGCAATAACTTATCGCGCGCGCGAATGCTTTTCCGCGCAAACCGTGGACTCTCGAGAGTAGTTTCGCGATGGCGCGAAGGTCAACAACGGCGGTGCGCTCGCGCGAGAGAGCGCCTGCGTTTCCAGCTTAATGATAAGAGCCAACAGAGAAAACGGATCGTTGCGCGGCGCTCCACGAGACAGATAAATTTGCCGATCGCGAGGCGCTTGGATTTTTTACTCTCCCCCGCCCCCGCCCCCTCGCAGCTCCTTCTCTTCGACGGTGTGTCTGATTTGCACAAACAGGAAGCGCGATACGGGCAGCCGCGATGGGAGAATCGATAGATCTGTCGCGTCATGCGCGATTGTTCGCGCCGCACGCTCGCGACTCTTGTAACTTCTGGCGCGCAACTGCCGGCGTGTCGCGTCAGTCTCTTTCTCTCTCTCTCTCTCTCTCTCTCTCTCTCTCTCTCTCTCTCTGTCTCTCTCTCTCTCTCTCTTACTCTTCTCGTCGGGAATTATTATAAGAGCTTCTTTATGATTTTCGTAACCATGTACACGCATGTGCGTACACACACACACACACACACACACACACACACACACACACAAACACACCGGCAATTCCGGGCCATCTCTCGGTTGACGAATATGGGTCGCGTTTATGTCACGGCGTGTCAACTTGTCGTTACGCGTTTACGCGTCGCAGCGAGTGCATTTCGCGAAGTCGAGATGCATTTGAAATTCATGACACTCGCTGTGTACTCTGTGTGTGCGCACGCGCGCACACATACGCGCGCGCGCGCGCTCGGGCCGCGGTAAGTAAAAAGCTATTTTTGCCTGTGCGTCTCTCTGGTCTCTGGTCTCGCGCGCGCGCGCGCGACGTCGAAGAGCGGCGAGAACAAGTCGCGGAGGAATCGGCCAAGAGGACTTTTCATGCGTCGATAGGTGGGCGATGGACGTCCACGGACGTGCGCGCTGGCGCGCCTGTGTGCGTCTTGATATTTATGCCTGAGCCATCAGCGCGCGCGGGTCACGAACGTTTCGTCTGATTTCCTTTTTATTATCCGCGGAGCGCGCGGAGCTTTTTCCGACGAATGTTTTCGGCTTAGTCAGTATGTCGCGGTGTGGACGTTTGCCCTCAATTAACTTTATAAGTGAGTAAGGAGGCGTGCGCCCGGCCGTCCGTCAGTTCGTCCGTATGTCCATTGCATGCGATGTTCATTCTACAAGTGCCAAATCTCACTACCGGGTGTTGGGCACTTTTATTGACGTTTAATGCAAGTACAAAAGAGCGGAGGAACTCGTCGGCCGCGCGCGCGCGCGCGCGTCACCGGGCGGCGTGCGAATCGTTTGTTTCGTTCGTTCGCTCCGTTCGGAACGCGCTGGTCGTCGTCGTGGGTGTTCCTCGTCTCGAATCGCCACCGAGACGATCACTCGGATCTCGGCTCGAATCGGATAGCTCGGTGCGTGGCAAGACACACAGTAGTCGCGTACGACGCTGCTGATGTATTCGCGAAAATGAGATACTCCCGGCAGATTGACTCGACTGATTGGTCTCTTCAGGTCTCTTCGTATTTATTTGTCAATCACCGAGTGAGTTTCGGTGACATTTCCCGACGATAACTTTATCCGCGTACTCTTCCGCATAACTTGAGAGCTAACTATGTATGCGTTCTATCAGGCTGCGGTCTTATCCCGTAAAGACTGAGAACAAGGGCGTTGATGTGAACGGGGCCTTTGTCGGGGCCAGAGGCGACAAATTAAACGTATTCTACGGAGAGGGACTCTGAATCAATCTATTGTGTACAGCCAGTGGCGAAAAGGTCGTCACATTTTGTGCCTCAACGAGTCTCGCGATACGAGCCCGCAACCAACGGAGAACGACTTGTCCTCCAATAACCGTCGAGAGTGCGTTTTCGGAAGTTCATCGACGTGAAAGTGTCGCAACTTTTCCGCCACTGTTACCGCGCTGTTACCGATTCTCACGAGGAGCTTCGGAATATCACTTCTTTCCAAGAGCATACCGCGCGCGGCGTATGCTCGCGAGTGCGTACTCATGTGTGTGAGAGATCTCGGGAAGGTCGAAGGTCGACTCTAAATTCCACCTGGATGTGCCCGATTTGGGCTTAAATAGCGTTCCGGCGTGTTTTGAAACGTCGTTAGCGAGGCAACACCGAGCACAGCTAAGAAAGACAGAGAGAGAGAGAGAGAGAGAGAGAGAGAGAGAGAGGAGATGGAGAGGCTGTTCAGTCTACCGAGCAGGTTGCGTTGCGAAAAGGCCATCTCCTACGTTTCCACTCGGTCCAGCCGGAGCGCCGCTCCGGTCGTTTTCGCGAGCGAGAGACGCATTTCCGCGGGCAATGTAAGGCTACGCGGGCATAAGTCAAGCGAGTGTCGGCGGATCCTGACGGGATCTCGGCTACCTAAAGGAGAGCGATGCTCTCTCTCTCTCTCTCTCTCTCTCTCTCTCTCTCTCTCTCTCTTTCTTTCTCTCTCCCTCTCTTGCCACAAGAAGCGGCGCGTTCAATCTTTATCGCGTTGCATCGCGCGCTCGCGGCGGGTCGCGCGCGCCCCTTTACACAAACGCGCACCGCCGCCTTCTGCGCGCATACGTGCGCGCGCGAAATGGAAAGAGGAAAAAAGGGAAAAAATTCCAAGAGAGAGAGAGAGAGAGAGAGAGAGAGAGAGCGCACGACGTACACGTATAAGCCGAGTCCGCCTACGCGACTCCGTGTACCGTACAAGAGGTGTGTGACGCGCGCGTCGTACACTCGCGCGCACACGCGGGCAACACGCACACGTACACGACACGTGGACGTACAGGTGTACGTTTCACGAGCGCATGCGTAGGCTCGTTTACTTAGCCAATGCCATACCTGAGTTATTTATCTGTCTTTTGCCCGGCAGCGCCAACCGAGAATGCCTCTATATACGAGCCAACACTCCTAGAGAGCCGAGCGCGCGCGTGGGTCCCGAGTTGTTCAAGGCCTACCTGGTTATGTTGCTCGGACGCGCGATCGGTTCTCTCTTTTCTTTATACTGCGTCTGTCTCACGGCTCTCCACGTTTGTCTCCGTCATTTCGCTCGTGTCTCCTCTCTCTCTCTCTCTCTCTCGCTCTCTCTCTCTCTCTCTCTCTCTCTCTCTCTCTCTCTCTCTCTCTCTTTTTTCCTCTCTGTCTCTCTCCTTTCCTCTCTCGTGCCGCTCTACCGTCCTCGTGTCCTTCTCTCTTTCTCTGTTTCGATACTGCGCAGTGCGTCGTGCAAAACAAAAAAAAACAAGAAAATCGGCGAAAAAAATAGCCGAGAGGCGAGCAAGGTTGGCGCGAGGAGACGATCCCGGGGAATCTCTGACGCGAGTGGATCCGGCACTTAACTTCGACGAGTTCGCGTGCACTTCGTCCCCGATTCGCGGAGAGCGGTGAGGCAGGAACGATCGTTTGGGGCGACGATGTCGGCTCGCGACAAGCGCTTTTGAATCCGCGAGACGAAGCGAGAATTGGCCGAAGAAGCGTCAGTCAGGCAGTACGGAATTCCGCGCTCGCGTCCGGAGGATTGTCCGCGTCGGCGGGCTCGATAGCGGTCGCGTGTCCTCTCGGAAGTATCGGCAGAGGGAGATCTTCGGTGCAGAAAGAAAGAAAGAGGCGCGAGAGCGGCGGAAAACTCTCACCAGCGGTGCTTCTCCCGAGCTCTCCCGAGCTCTCCGCGAATTTCGCGTTCCAGCCGGTGGAAACTCTCGCGCTCGTTTCCGCTCAATCCGCTCGACGGCTCACCGCGTTCTGCCGCGATTCGGCCGCGAGATGCAGCCGCATCATCCACCCCCGCGGAGCGCGCAGAGCCGAACGGGAAGTTGCGATGAAAAACGGAGATTCGGTACGGAGATACGTAAACGATGGATGGAGTCTCGTGCGCGCGGCTCGCGCTCGCTCTCCGTAGCCGGATTGTCGAGTGACGTCAGCGTCACCGGAAATGGAATGTAGGTAGCGGTGCTTATTAAGCTTCAGAGCGCACGACGGAGACAGAGATACATAGAGAGAAAGAGAGAGAGAGAGACAGAAAGACAGAGAGAGGGAGGGAGAGAGGGAGAGAGAGAGAGAGAAGAGAGAGAGAGAGAGAGAGAGAGAGGGTAATGCTCGCGCGAGCGTGAGCGAGAGAGCGATAGAGAAAGAGCGCGGCGGAACGACCGGGCGGCGCGGGCGCGGCGCGGAGGGAGAGAAAGAGGTCTAGAGAGAAAAACGACGGGGGAGAGAGAGGGAAGGATGACGTTCAATTGTTTCCTCCGCACACGCGTGCCGCGTATGCACGTAGGTACGTACCTACGTCCGTTCGTATATAGAAGAACGTGAAACGACGCGCCGTGAAGATCCTAGTGTGGGCATCGGCTATTAAATCAATGCGCTGGTGTCAGGATCTGTTCACGCCTCGCTAATACGCCCGTGGAATGTCAACGAGGCGACTACCTTGAGAAGAGAGGAGGCTGAGGAGGAGGAGGAGGAGGAGGAGGAGGAGGAGGAGGGGGAGGTGGAGGTGGAGGAGGATGCTGTTGCGTCCGCCGTTGCTGCACAGACGGGGAGCCTCGCGAATCGCAAGGCGAACCGGAGGAGGACACAAGACGCTCCTTCTCGCGCGCGTCGATGAGAGGACATTTTGAGGGGGCGCTGAATGCCGCAGGAATGCCGCCGAAAGGACACGCGAGAGAAGCGTCTCCCTTTCGTGAAAACGCGCGAGACTCGGCCGTGCGTATTTCACTCCGGAATGATGAAACGATGTCTCTCGCGCTCCCGAGTGCGTCGAGTGGAGCGAGAGGTTCGTCCGATGGAGGCTCGCCGATGAAAATACCGTGGCGATCAGGACGAGCAGAGAGCGGTCGCCGGGTGGAGAGTCTATTTTCGCGATCCGCGTTGTCCTTTGCGGTGAAGAGAGCAAGATAATTGCACGTGTCTCCGCGCTCCTCCACGTAGATATTTCCTCGATTGCTCAAGTCGCGGCCTCAGGTCGTAGGAAGAAGCATGAGTAAGTTCGCACTCGCGCGACCACACGATCGCGGGGAAAAGGCTCTCATCTGACTCGGACTCGGCGATCTGCGGTTTGGCCGCGTGTTTTTCGCAGCAGCGACGAGGCCGCGCTTCCATTTCCTCGTCGCTTGAATAGCCGCCGTCGTCGTCGTCGTCGTCTTTGTCATTGATGCGCGAGCGTGTCTCTGTGCGTTCGTTACGCCCCGCGCGTCCCCCGGGAGGAGACGGCGCCATTAAGGGAGCGGCGAAATGTTCGTCAATAACTAATTAACAAAAGTAACGACAATTTGCGGGGCGCGAGCGCGACCGAGGAGAACGGCGCGGCGGAACGAGAGGTTCCGCGCGCGTATATGCATATTCCATTATTAAAGCCGGCGCTATCTTGCGGGACGCGCGCGCGCGCGCGAGCGCCTTCCATTCAATTCTCGCCGCTCGTACGGGATGTTTCACACAGTTTGAGGCTTCATTAAACGCTCCGGAGTGATAACGCTTCGGAATCGCTCGAGAGAAAGAGAGAAAGGGACTCTTGACTGAAAAACTTCCAAGCTCCGTGAACATCGTAGACGTGGACGACGGGAATGACGAGAATGTTTGTCACTCCGCGCCAATGCCGCGACGCAACTTCAAAAGCGCCGGTCGGCTGTCCGTGGAACAGCCTGTAGCGAAGGTAGCGGAATCTCTCGCTCTGTTCGCATCTTGCGAACACGTGCAGAGCGTCGGCGAACAAAGCATGGCAGCGATACAAGATGAAGATCCAGTAGAGCCGCAGAGGGAGAGAGAGAGAGAGAGAGAGAGAGAGTGTCGCTAGGTATAATTACAGTGTTCCAGATAAGGTCAGGTAACGTGTAGCACCGACTGCAATGGCTACTGGTACGCGCGGCCACTTTTATCAATCGGCTATTAAATCAACGCAATGCCGGCCGATCCGTAGCGCTCGTACACGGCCTGGCTAATGCCCGCGATCCGTGGAATGTCAGGAGGCGATAGGATTGGCACCGTGATAGCAAAATCGAGAAAGAGACAGACAGAGAGAGAGAGAGAGAGAGAGAGAGAGAGAGAGAGAGAGAGAGAGAGAGAGAGAGAGAGAGAGAGAGAGAGAGAGAGGAGGGGGGAGAGAAAGAGAGAACCGGAATCCGGTCTGTGTACCGCGGGACTCCATTGAACCATCCTCTTGTTCGCGCGACGTGATATTTTAGCATTCGAATGGGGATCGGAGCGAAGTTCATGAACTTGTTCTTCCTCGCTTACGGTTACCGCCTGGCTCTTCTTTGTTGCAATTTATTTGGGAAAAGGTCTCTGTGCGCGCGTGCGCTCATCCCCGTCCCCTCTTTCTCTCTCTCTCTCTCTCTCTCTCTCTCTCTCTCTCTCTCTTTCCTTTCCTTTGGCTGCGGCTCAAACGATGTGTTCGTGTATCCGAGAGGCGACGGGTGTGCAGAGAACGTTGCGACGGAAAAAGAGCCAACGTCGAAATTTCGGGCGTTGAGACTTACGCGCACGGCACCGGTTGTCATCGGTCGATCGGCCGTCGTTCTCGCGATCGTCGTCGTCGTCGTCGTCGCCGGCGGCGGCGGCGGCGGCGACGGCGGCGGCGGCGACGGCGGCGGCGAGGCAGACGCGACAACAACCGAGCCCGGTGGAAAACGAACCGCCAGCGCGCAAATTGTAGCGTGCACGCGTGAATTCATGCAGACGTTGCGCGCTACGCCTATAACAATAATTTCGGTAGGTGTGAACGAAACTGCAGCGCAGGAAGGGGTGGCGAGCACTCGGGGGTGAAGAGACGCCGGGTGGAGACGGGGGGCGCGAACGGCCGGGCGCATGCTCCCGCGTTGTCGGCCGGAGGGGTTGATTAGCGCCTGCGCCGCTCGTCTCTCCCTCGTTTCTTCACCCCTTCGCGCCCCTTCTCCGGAGGAACTCGCTCCCCTCTCTTATCAGCCGCCGCCACCCCGCCGTTATCATCCCCTCTCGCGCGCGCGTTTCTCCTCCACGCCACCCTTTCCCACCCTCTTCCTGCACTCGTCGTTTTTCTCCTCCTCCCCCGATCCCCCCGCCGCCCCTCGCCTCTCCTCCTCATCCCCCGCCGCCTAAACCGGCCGCGTTTCCCTTTCTCTTCCCCCGACTTTCCCTCTCTTTCTTCGCGGAGCGGAGTACCCTGCCTCGCGATTTCCCTCATCAAGCGTCTCTGTCTCCGCTCTCGTGCCTTCTTTCTCGCTTGTCGGTCAGCTTCACCCCCTTCCGATCCGCGCCGCTCATTGTTCGCGCGTGTCACGCATCGCCGAGGTGAAACCATCCGACGATTTCCTGGCTGCCACCTGGTTTCGCGCGCTGCTTTTTTCCTCTCTGTCACCCTTTCTCTCGGCCCCCCCCCTCTCTCTCTCCCTCTTCCTTCTCTACATCTCTCTCTCTCTCTCTCTCTCTCTCTCTCCCTCCCTGTCTCTCTCTCTGCCCCTCGCTGCCTGTCGACTTTCATCGCAGGAGCTGTTGTTACCGATGACCGGTCGGGGGGCACACACGATCAGTGGATCGTGACGAGACGTCGGAAGGGGAGACCGACTTCCGAGATGACCGCTGTCACTGTCAATGGCGAGGGAGAGAGAGACTAACGAGGGTGTGACAGGTGTTACGTCAAATTAGTACGTTTGTGATCCGGCCCGGGGGGCGGGGGCAAGTGGTAGCGCCGCTGGGGTTGAGATTTGTAGAACGACGGAGACATCTCTCTCTCTCTCTCTCTCTCTCTCTCTCTCTCTCTCTCTCTCTCTCTCTCTCTCTCTCTCGCACTCGTCAGCGGTTTTACAACAACGGTGCTTAAAGGCACGTTATCGAGCGAGCGTCGTTTCCGGCGCTTTCAGTGTCTCACGAGTAAGTCACGTCGTCGTCTTTCGTCTCTCCTCGACGACGCTCGCACGTGCTGCGGTAGAAACGCGTTATCGCGAATTTCACGCATTACGCGGTAAAGTGTCAATCGATCGGCGGGTTGCAGCACTTGATATGATTAGAAGATTAATAGCGACGATACGGCGGAATAATGAGTAAGCCGTCGCGTAATTTATTCGTGCACGCGCGCGCGTGGCCATCACATTATTTAATAACACTGCTTCATCTCAGAGCTGCGGGATGCGCGCGTTTTAGACGCCGTCGCGCCGCGCCGCGCCGCGTCGAGGTGAAGTGCGTCTCGCGACGACGCGTCGTAATTAATCGTAATTCAGTAATTCCCAGTTATCTGTTTATCCGACAGCGACGTCGTAACTGCGCGAAAGAATTCACGCGACAGCCCCGAGTGCTGTTTAATAGCGCAGCGCGCTCTTCCTTCTTGGCGCGACAATGAGCGACGACGAGGACGACGACGACGACGACGACGACGACGGGGAGACGCGCGCCAATTTCCGCGCCGAGATCTAATTAGAACCCACCTTTGAGGCGCGTTTAATAGCTCATAATCGCGGAATGCGCCTCGCTCGTTCTCGAGGACGACCACGCGGTCGGAGGAAAGCGCGCTCGCCGCGGTGAATCTCTGCCTGCCCCCTCTCCCTCCGCCCCTCCTCCTCTTCGCCGACCCTTGACGCGATGCATCTTAATCGGATGCACATTTCCACACATAATTAAAGCCGATTCGCGCATTAACATAATAATCTGCCTCGCGTGGATGCACCTGGATGGCGCGCGCCGGCCACTTAAACGTCGCGCACTGGGGAGCTCGGCTCTTTCGTCGGCACCAGGAACCGGAAGCACGTGTCAGCCACCTGATCGTCACCTCCGTTGCGAGCTACGAGATGGCCGGCGCGCATCGCGTTTATCGATCTCCGCCGACGCTTTCGTCCTTTCGTCCATCCGGAGTGCGTCTTTGGATATGTCTTTGGGTATGTCGCGCTCTGCCAAATAAAGTCTTGCTCGAGCGGACCCGACCTGGTTAACCAGGCCCTACCTAAAGGATCTCTCTTGCGCTGCGCGGGAGCTGCATCGAGCAGGATATTGCGCGGACCGGCATAATATTAGGTGTACAAACGAATAATCCAATTTTTTCAGCTACATTCAAGGTTTATTTTAAGAGAAAGTAAATTAAATTGTTCGATCAAAGTATTCGCCGTTGCTTTCTATAACTTTAAGCCATCTTTCAGGCAGCTGATGAATTCCATCTCGGAAAAATGTTGCGTCTTTGGACACGATAAAGTCGTCAGGCCATTTTCGGATCTCATCCACTGATTGGAAGTGCATATCGGACAAGGCGTGTTGCATCGACCGGAACAAGTGATAATCGGATGGAGCAATGTCTGGTGAATACGCCGCAAGTGCCGCAAGACGTCTCAGCCAAGGTTCATTCATCCAGCCATGGTGTCTTTTGTATCGGAAGCAATGTGTGGCCTGGCGTTGTCACGCAACAATTTCACTGGACGTTCTCTCCCAGTTTGCCAGTATACGGGCGTTTTTGTGCCAATTCTTGACTCAAGCAGATTAACAATTGACGTTGGTAGCAGTCCGCAGCGACTGTTTCACCCAGTTCCAACCACCATAATAATCCATCGTAATAAAACACGCCCTTGATATCCCAGCAAATGCAGAGAAGAACCTTCTTTCCGAAGCGATTGAGCTTTTGCGACCGATTTGGATGATTCGCCGGGATTTACCCATGACTTTCTGCGTTTCGGATTGTCATAGAGTATCCATTTCTCATCGCCCGTAACGATTTTCCACGAGAAAGCTGCTTTCGACGCTGGCTTATTGAGAAGAGACAGACACGCTGCCACTCGTTGATTTTTGTTGCTTTCAGTGAGATCATGCGGTTAGGCACTCATTTTCCTTCTTTCTGGATCTTTCCCATCTCACGTAGGCGTTTGGAAATCGCTTGCTGCGCTTACTCCCAACTGTTCCGCGAGCTCTTTTTGTGTTTGTGCCGAATTCTCAGCGAGCAGTTGTTCCAAATCATCATTATCATCACTTCGGAGGGCCTCCAGGGCGTTGTTTGTCGATTGAGACTGAAATTACCGCTTTTAAAGCGCTCAAACCAAAATGCGCGTACGATATCGTACGATACAACACCTTCGCCGAGGAAGGAACATATCGATTCGCACGCTCTTGCAGCACTTTTTCCCTTGTTGGAACTCGTAAAGAATGCAGTGTCGGATATGCACCTTATCTGTTGCCATTTTCGACTGTACCGAACTGAATACTTTTGAAGGTTATGTTGGGCCTTTCGCCGAACTATATGTTCTTTTTAATAGCTACACGTCAACACTGCATAATCACGAAAAGAGCGGGAAAATCTATTCAATTTAAAATTGATTTCACAACCGCTTGAAATAATTTGGACTATTCATTTGTACACGTAAAAACACCTCGCTTGCATCAATACTCTTTGTCTTTCGCGTCTCAGAGCGCTTTACAAGTCAGGCCACGATCATGACAATAAGTAAAACAAAACAGTCTGCCCACAGACATCTTAGAGCTCCCTCCTAGAAGCACGCGCGACTGCACGTGTTGAGGTCGCCACACCGGCTTGCGCGGCTCGCCGGCGCCCTTTTCACCACGGTTCGTGGTGAAAAAGTTGCAACATTGTCACTCGGACGAACATTCGGGAAAACTCCTCTTCGAAGGGACATATTCCCGGGGAAACGAGTTGCCTCTCGCAGGAGCCTCTTGCAAGGATACATCCTCCCAGCGGACACGAACGCGTCGCCAAGTCGGCCGGAAGCGAGCGTCGCGTCGCGACCACGCAAGAGCAACGCGCGAATTCGCGAAGCTGGGTGGATACGCCAGTTCTTACTGGATACGGCAAGATCGACGCGGTGTGACACACGGTCGATGCACCCGGTAACACATCTCGACGAGCAGCGGAGCGAACGACGACAGCTGGCATGGCGGCCGGCGGATCGAGCGGTCCGCCGCGCCGCCGCCGCGGCTATCGACGACCGCGATTATGATTATCGACATTATCCCCGCCTGTCTTTTACTCTCGGCAGATTACCCGGAGCACGTTCGCGCGCTTCCGAAGTGAGTAGATCGTAACGCGATACCTCGCCGTGACGCCCATTCGCCTCGATTGGCGGAGAGATCGCCGTCAGGAAGCCGCCGCCGTCGCCGCCGCGATCTTCGCCACCGGCGTAATCGTCGCGCACGGAATTTGCATATTAATGCCTCTTTTTCTCTCTGCCCCCTCCCCCCTCTCTCTCTCTCTCTCTCTCTCTCTCTCTGTCTTTTTACGGAGATTTTTGCGCAACCCGCGACCCGCCCTTCTATACCCTGCGCGCGCTCGTATCATTGTTGCTGGCTGTCCGATTAATTGGAAAATCGTCAGCGCCCGAAACGATCGCGCCTGCGACATTTCTGCGCGACTCCGTAAACGCGCCGATCCGCGGTCGATCATTGAAATTGAGTCTCGCCGCTCGGTGGACCTCCTCCTCCTCCTCCTCCTCCTCCTCGCGCGTATAATTAACCGCGATCACGCGGCGCTGTCCGCCGGGTGTTTCTTTTCCAGTCCCCAGCGTTTTATCTCCTTGTTATCCCGCAATCTCCTGCTAAAAATCCGGTTATCACTCGGAAACGCAGCCGTTCGTGTCTCCATCGTTTGCCTTATTCCCCCCCCCTCGCTCCCTCGCGGGTGAAAGACGAGCAGCAGCTGAATAATGCATCGACGGCTTAATTTGTGCGCGCGGACAGTGAAATCGACGGACTGTTTCCCGCGCGCGATCATATTCTTTCGCCTTTAACGGCCGTAAAAATAAGCGCGACATAAACCGCGAACAATGCGTGTAAAAACCGACTGTAAAAATACTCTCTTTCTCCCTCGCGCGCGCGCGCGCGCGCGCGTACGCGAAATGCGCGAGCGAGCGAGCGAGAGAGAGAGAGAGAGAGGGGGGGGGGGGAGGCGAAAGGAGCGGCTCCGCGCGCCTTTTTCACCAACGGAGGAGTGTTATTTCCGCGAATAGATTCGGCGGGTTGCGAAAAAAGAGAGCGAGAGAAAGAAAAAGGATAGAGAGACGGAAAGAGGAACGAGCGACGGGGAGCGGCTTACTCGGGCCGAGAGATTTACGAGACAAACGAACGCATTCGGAGTATAACGGTCAAGTCGTATTCCCCCCCCGTGTCGCTCGGCGCGCGGCGCGAGGTGGTTAAAAGCGCTTTAAGCCCGTTACACAATCGGACTCGCGTTCGGCGAACGAGCTGTTATGCGGTTGTCCAGCCGATACAATAAAAGCGACGCCTTTATCGGGCCGTCGTCTGGCAGCCGCTAATTTCGCGGTGGGCTCTCTCTGGGCTGCGCCGCAACGACTCGCGTCGATCGAAGAGTCAAGGGGGGGAAGGTTAAGTCGGCTACTCGCGGGGGCTGTACACGATTCGGGCCGACATTCGCTTCTCACACGAACTCGCGCGCGCGCGCGCGTCTTGTGTGTGCATACACCTTACACACGACTTGGGCGACTTGATAGATTGAATTGTCTTTTCGGAGATACCACTCGAGTTGTCGGGCGCGCAAACGTCACGATCGCGCAGCGCGCAGGCTGGCGTAAAGCCGAAGAAGCCGCGGCGGAGGAACTCCAAGTAACTTTGCCCTTGCCGCTAATCAGGTTTCGCCGTCGTGCAATACTTCGTCCGGATATTCTTACGCGGCCGATGCGCGGCTATCTCCTGCCGAATTTTTCAACGTCGATTTCCCGACGGGATCAACTCGGGCTAATCAGCCCTGTGCGGACGGCGATGGTCTCGTCCGGTTGAAACGCGGCCTCTTCGCGTTTCCTGATCGGGGCGCGGAAAACACCACCCCCCCCCCCCCGCCCCCCGGCCGTGGGTTCCTCGTGGAAAAATTGGGCCAAACGAGTGAGTCATCCCTCCAATTAATTCACGGGCGTGCAGAAACGTCGCGACGCTGTCGCTGGCGAGAAATAGCGCGGCGGGTCGGCCGGGTGAACGGTGATATCAGTCCGCTATGCGCAATCACTATCGGAATATTTCACGCATCCAGACTTAGCGCGACGCGACGACCGGTAATTTCGGCGCCGGTGCAGGATCATCCGCGATGAATAATGAACGCCGACACGGCGACGGCGATTACGATCGGGCGAAATCTTGTTACACTCGCGCGACTCGACGATAATTTCGGCTGCGACAATAATTTACCGTAGCATCCGTAAGAGTTACAGCGCTCGATTTCCACGATCGAGCGCTTGCAATTTTCCGGAGAAACGCTGCACGCGAGTTGAGACTCGCGCGTACGCGTAAAAAATACAACTGCTGGAACAAGAGGCCGGACAAAAACGACCGGTGCTCCTCGACTCTCTCGTTTCTCGTTAATCATCCCGAAAATATTAATCTTGTCTCGTCCTTTTTTCCTTTGGCTTTTTTCTCACGGCCAACACACAGGCCAGTCCTACATTACGATAAATCCCCCCGAGTCATGCGTGTGTGTGTGTGTGTGTGTGTGCGCGCGCGTTGGTTTTCTCGGAACTGCGCGTCTGTTATAATTGTCTTTTTCTTCCAGCGTACCAGCTTTTTTTCCACGGTATTTTACACGACCTCCGCGACCGATCACCGGTCGATCGATCGGTCCGGCTATTTGCGACGTGTTTATACCGTGCGAGCGAATCCACCGGAGCCTGAGAGAGCCTGAGCGATAATAGACCCGCGAGATTCCACATGCGATGTCTCGCCGATGACAGATTGCAAGCGGCTTAATTGCGAGCAACGAGAGCGAGGCAAGAACAAGCACCGTCGACGGGAAACAATAGTCAGACCCGGCACCGGCACGGTGATCTAAATCCGAATGGAAGAAAAAGAAGAGAAGAAAGAATAGGACATCGTAGGCTCGATCGTTCAATCGGCTGCTATCAGACGACGACGGACGCGATGCTGAGCGACCTTTTTATTTCGCATTACGTCACTCGACGGGCAATAAAATCCTCTGAAAGGAGACGGCCGCTTCTCCAAGGTAATACACGCGCCGCGATATTCGATGTCGCGATAAGCGACTGCGACGACGGGCGCTCCTTCGATACGCGCGCGATCGCAGCGCGTAAGCGTAGCGAGAGAAACGTCTCGTGTCGGTGTTCCGATATTGTTCGCTGATGAGCAAACACACAATGCTTCGGTGTGTGTCCCCGCTTTTTCCTCCGTTCCTCTCGGCGCAACGCGGCTGTCGCGCTCGTCGATGATAAACAATTCGCGAAGAACGCGAATCCATCGCGTATCATCGGGCGTGCGTGTTTGCGTCGCGTCGCGTCGCGTCGCGGCGCGTCGCGTCGACGTCACGCGCCGAGCTCCAGCCTCGCGAGAGAAACGGGGGAAAGAGATTGTTGGCAGACGATCATATTAATAAGACAATCGCGCGTTCGACACCGTCACTCAGGTACCATCAGCCATCGTTTATCGGTCGTCCGTCCGGGGTCTTCCGGGACTGCGCATATGCGGAGTATCGACACGCACGCACGCACGCACGCACGCACGCACGCACAATGTCTCAAGTGCACGAGCAGCTGTCGATTATTTTAACGTGTAATTTGTCACACGTGTGATTAAGGATTTGAATCCGCCGCGCGTTGGCCGGTGCTTCTCCTCCGATCGGCGCGATAATTAAACGGCCCGGGCCGCGCGTAGAATTCGCGCGCGGACGAAGCGCCGATATCGCCGGCAACGTTTTTCCGCAACGCGCGATTATTGCTGCTTGTCATTCGGGTCGTCACGGCAATTTCATGATATCGCGCGATAATTATACACGATGCGGTGTGTACGAGATGGAATAATCGAGCGAGAGCGGGCCGGGGTATCTCCGCCGTCGATCGACAAACTAGCCGGACTTGGTCACCGCGTGAAAACGAGAGACAATCGAGCGCGAGGAAAAGGTCTCTCGCGCGCGATGAGAGACGAGAGTGATTCAGGCGATCGATTATGCGCGCGCGCGCGCGCGCGCGAGTGCACATTTTTCGCCGCGTTTCCTCGCGTCGCTCACGTTGTTCATTAAGCTCTTAATTAATGCAATGAAAGACTTCGTACACCACGCCACGGTTAAAGTCGCGAATGAACTTTTACCGTAATTATTCATGGATACATCATGGAAATGAGACGCGAGAGTAAAAGTGATCGCCCACGGTGTTTCAATGAAAGAGGAAAAAAATGAAAACGAGAGAGAGAGAGAGAGAGAGAGAGAGAGAGAGAGGGACGACTTGAACGCGCGGTGTATCCGTCGCGAGCGAGGGAAGAAGTCGCGCGGAAAATGCCGTCGGCGCGACAATGGACGACTAGATTATCGGCCGGTGGACGCGCGCGAGTGGATCCCCTGCCCGTCGAAAAATCCATCCCGGACGGATTCGTCCCCGCTTTCCTTCCGTCTAGCTCGGCCGGCGAACGCGCGTCGCGTGTCGAAGCTGACTGCGCGGATCACGCCGGAGATTGTAATCGGTAATGATCAAGACCAGATTAGCAATGCATCGCACTTTCGCACTTTATTTGAACAATCAACATTATGGTACAACAAGACAAGTCATTTTATACAGGGAAGCGTAGTGGGGGCTGCAAGGGTGGGGGCAGGGCGGCGGCAAAAGGAGCGAGGATCCGCGTAAGACGACTCTATTCTCACGACACCGACGCACATGTAGAATAATCGACGAGGTAGAGAGAGGTGAGAATTTCTCGGTCACACACGCGCACACACGTCACACACGTCACACACATGCATACACGCACGCACACAGAGGTGTGACAACGAGAGATCCGGCAAATAAAGCAGAACGCCAGGTGTGTGTTGTATTACTTTCATGTCGTTTATTAATCGAAAATTCAGTAGTAATTTAGCATCCGCCATTTGCTAACAAAACTTGCTCACCACCACTCGCAGGGTCTTTACCTTCACGTTAATAATAATTAGAGTTTAATTACCAGTAATATACAGCATCGGGGGCCTGGGCGGGGAGGGGGGGGGAGCAGGGCGGGGGGGTGCGGAGGTGAGGAATTGTTTACAGAATGCGTGTCGTTTTTCGCGCTTTACACGCGCATCTCCTAAGTGGTATAACTTTACATGTCCCTTTTGTCGCCGCATCTCTCTCGTGTCTCGTGTTATGCGCATCGCATCGCATCGCATCATCTGCGACGTTCGCACGCGCAATTAGCGTGGCTCGCGACGAGCACGCGAGATCGGGGATCGGGATTCCTTCGGAATCGGCATAATTTCCGCGAGTTCGCTGTTGACGCAGACACGTGAGAGCTGTCGTCGCAGCGCGCGTCAGTTTCGCGCCGTTAACAGCGATGACACTTTCGTCGAATTTCCAACACGCACGCTGCGAGAAAAGAAACAGAAAAGGGTGCGGACTCGCCGAAATTACACCGATTTTACATTGCCCGCCTGCGTGCTGCGAAATCGAACGCGCGCGCGCGCGAGATCGAAGAGCGCGATGGCCGTCGCCGGCATGGCTCTCCGTACGAAAGGAAAGAAGAAAGAAACGAGCCTCGGGCAACGGTGCGTTTAGCAATTGTCCAATTTCGCGTTCGCCGATCCGCCCGGAAAAGGATTTCCTTCATTTCCGCGACGGACAAGCGCGCTCCTCGACCCCGCTCGGGCCCGCGCGAGCACGTCGCTTCGCCGACGAATTCGACGCGCTCGCTCGCTCGCTCGTTCGCCCTCTCTCTCTCCCCTCCCTCCCTCCCTCTCCGCAAAATTGCGCACTCTCAATCTTTCCGCCATTCGCTCGTCTCTCCCCTCCGTTCCTTTCATTTTCCTATTTACAAAAAAAAAGAACATCCAATTTTTTGCAGCGTCTCTCATTCATCGTTTCGCAATTTCGCGGTCGGTTTCTCTTTCTCTCGCGCGTCTCGACTCCCAAGCGCGTCGAAAAAAAAAAGGGAGCGCGAGAGAGCGCGGGGGGACGGAGAGAGAAGAGAGAAAAAAAAATGGGAAAAGAAAAAACGACGAACCGTCCGGTTTGTTCGGCCAATAAAATCAGCCGGCGCGATCGATCACCGTTAATTTCGATCCCGGGGACGCCCATTCTTTTTGCGAGAGCTAAATTATAAACGTCCGTCGGTCCCGACGATTCACAATCGCGATGCGGTCCCCCGCTCTCTCTCTCTCTCTCCCTCTCTCTCTCTCTCTCTCTCTCTCTCTCGCGCGCGCGCGCGCGCCCCGACGCCGTGGGTAAAGTCGTTTGTCGACACAACAAAATCACTTTGCCGGCCGCGTCCCTGTGCTCCATCTCTTTTTTCTGCCCGTCTCTCGCCCTCCCGACCAAATTACACTGCTAAACGAGAAAAGGACGCAAGAAAGGGAGCGCGCCGCAAGGAAGTGTCAACCTGGACTTTTCGTCAAGGTGAAAATCATATCAACCCGTCCCGCATCGTTTGTCGACGTATGTAGCGAGAGCCCGGCGGATGATCTCGTTGGCCGAACAAACCTGCCCTTCCACACATTACGCGCGTCCACCGTCCCTCCCATTCTTTCCAATTTGTCTCTCCCTTCTGCTCTCTCTCTCCCTCTCCCTCCCTCCTTCCCCTCCTTTCTCTCTCTCTCTCTCTCTCTCTCTCTTTGCAGCTTGCGTTAAAAATGAAAAAAAGGACAGAGAGAAATAGAGAGAGAGAGAGAGAGAGAGAGAGAGAGAGAGAGAGAGAGAGAGAGAGAGAGAGAGAGAGAGAGAGAGAGAGAGAGAGAGAGAGAAAGACGAGCAGAATAACAGAAACTAGAACGCAATAACAAACGGCGAAGCGCACGACTCTTGTGCGTTTCCGGCGCGTTTTATTCCATTCGACCTGTCAACGCGACGCGATTATTACAATGCGCTTTGATTAATCGACTGGGAGAAAAAGTGCGCGCAGCCGAGACGCGCCTCTCTATACCAGGGGAGAAGATCCCGCTCGACACTGTTGGCTTGATTAAGAGGCTGTTGTGCGCAACGATAAGGAGAAAAGCGGGAAGAAAGAAAGATAAAGAGGGGAAGGTCGCTTTGTGTGAGACGGCGCAATGGGGGATCCTCGCGCGGGCGCGCGCAGCAGGATTTGCGTTTCGCGAGCGTTAATTGAAAATTATGCGCGAAAGCCATACACATGCGTGAGCGTCGCGAGCGTTTGTTTTGCGAGCGCTGCGCGAGCGAACAAGTGAAATCCTTCGAATCGTCTTAATATTAAAATAAGCGTCGCGTGTCACTTCGCATAATATACACTCGCAACGCGCGCGCGCGCGCGCGCGCAGACCTCTCGACGTGTAGCCGCGAAGACGCGAACGTGTCGCGCCATCGATGGAGCGTGGAGAAGGGAGACCGGCGATAAGCATCGGCGGCCAATTGAGCAAATAATCACAAAATCTATGACTGATATTAATACACGTAATCGCGCACGGTGACGTGTGTAATACACAGCGGAACCGCTGTTTCCAGCGAAGAGCGCCGTTACAACACAAGAGAGACAGGAGAGGAGAGAGACAAAGAGAGGGAGGCGCCAGAGAAGTTGCAGTTACGGTCGCACTCGCGGAACATTCGCGCCCGCGGAAATGAAGCCTCGAAGAAGCTCGAGAAGATCGAGGCGACTACTCGCCCGGGTTGTTTCTTGTCTCACCGTCGTATTGTCGTTCGCGGATGCTTTGTACTATAAGTCGCGTATAATAAAGAAATACGAGAGGAAGAGTGGGCATGCAGGTACGAGCTGGACAGGTCGGGCGAAGCGTGCGTTCTTCCGAGTTCGGCACCGCGAGGGTGAATTGCGGCGCGCAATTCGTCCTTCGACGCCGTGTCGCCTTTACGCGCGTTATATCGCGGGGAGCGATCGCGCGGGCAAAAGTCGACGTTTTACGGGAAGGACACGCCGTGAGACGCCGTGAGCGCGAGCTCGACGACGAGGGGGAACATTAGCGAGCGAACGAGCGAGCTTAACGACGCCGGCACGACGTAATGCTTGAAATTTCTCCGGGCGAACCCGCGGGAATGGAAACGTTTCTATTACGCGTCGTCGCTCGACATCGGTAAATGGGACCTAACAAGGATTCCGTCTCGTTCTCGACTCGCGCGCGATTGCGTCAAAGAAGGCCGACCGTGCGCCGCTCCGACTAGGAGGCTAACGAGCGTCGCTAATGCAGGAAGGACTCGACGGCTCTATCCTCGCAGGATGGACGGCCTAATATCGGATCTCATAAAATTCTGGAGCTCCGGAGCTGCCTCTCTCTCTCTCTCTCTCTCTCGATCTCTCTCGGTCTCAGTCTCGCAGGCAAATATGGCCCGCGACCAAACGAGAGCGATAGTCGCAGATAAGACCCTAAAGCTCGCGCGCCCGTTCCGTCACGATAGCACGCGGAGGAGCAGGCTGGTGAGCGCTAACTGATTCGCAGGAGACGTTAATCCACGGCGAAGGGGTAGCGCATGCTGCGCTCGATCGATCATAATGGACGAGTCGACGAATTTTCAGGGTCACGGTGGTGCGGCGAGAACGCGAGTTCTCGTTGCGGCCGCGCGCGCGACTCTTCAACGATGCGCTAGTTCCACTCAACGACAAAAGAAAGAGAGAGAGAGAGAGAGAGAGAGAGAGAGACCCGCGTCGTTTTGGTTTCTTTCTTAAAGAGCGACAAACGCTCCGGTTAGATTATCTGTTGGGATTCCTCGCGCGGCTTGTCGTGTCGCCGTTACCGAGATACGATATCGAGACACGCGACCCGGCTGACACTCGCAACAGCTGACAGCCGCAACACTAAGCAGCCTCTTAAACGGGCCCGAAAACTTGCCGGGCCGGGGCCCGGGCACCGTGCCATTATCACGAGAGAGAAACATCGAAGAATTACGGAAATGAATAGGTCGCGATGCGTTAAGCGCGTTATAACGATCAAGAATTACGATGATTATAGCAGATCGCGGTGGACCCGGTGCAACGCGCCTGTTTTCTGTCCGATAGAGAGAGAGAGAGAGAGAGAGAGAGAGAGAGAGAGAGAGAGAGAGAAAGAAGTCCAACGATGCCTCCGCCGGCTGACTGGCCCCGCCAAAGAGACGAGCTTTACGGTGGGACCCACCTTATTAAAGTCTCGTGACGCGCCCCACGAAACGATCGCGTCCCCATAAAAATTCTCTCTCGCTCTCTTTCTCGCCCTCTCCCTCCCCCTGCCCTCCCCCCCTGTCCCTTTTCCCAAATTGGGCCGTGAATTACAAGCCGCGCGCGGCCACGGCGCGCGTTTGCGCCCCTAAACGACTCTTTTAGCCGGCCCAAGTATAGATACCGTTATTAACGCGCGGGCAGTTTATACACACCTCTAGTGCATCGTTATGCGGCCCTGGCTGCCAGACGCAAGTATGATTCCGCGGGAGCATATAAAATATCGTCGTTTCGGTAAATACGCGCGATGTCAGGCCGGTGTTTCGGGCGTTAATAGACGGTGACGGACGGGTTCGTTGAACCGCCTCTTAGTCAAGTAAGAACAACCGCGGGAAATTTTCACGATGAGCCCGGCGGCGGAGGCTCTCTCTCTCTCTCTCTCTCTCTCTCTCTCTCTCTCTCTCTCGTCGGCGACGGGATGTCATCTTCATCTTGGTTTGCTAATCATTCCGCGAGCTTGACTCGGAAATATTTCGCGTTACCGCGCAGATGCCGAAGAGTATACAACGATCGAGTCACGGCGAGGATCTTCGAAATTGCACGCGTATCGTACACACAAGAGGAGGACATTATTCCCTCGAAGGGACGAACGGCGAGCGTAGACACGTATCACAATAGATAAATAAATTAATTTGTTAATGTGTACACACACACACACACACACATAAATTTGATTATTTATTTAGTTGTTATATATACGTGGGTCGATACCTTCGCGTCGATACTCGCGGTAACGCGGTGCATTTTTATCGCCGGCAGAATCACACGAATGAATTTCAGCCCGCGCGAATCAATACTGCAAGACGAGAGGAGTGCAAACTCGAGTTTCAAACACCCGAGTGACCGAGGTGGTTTTTAACGGCTCGACGATCGTGAGGAGGAAAGAAGCGAGGAAACGCGAATCGCTCGCCGAGGCTGTTACATGTACCTCGTCACCGCTCCGCGAAGGAGCCTGCTCCTCGCACAATGGACCGAACTTTCGTTTTATTTGCGTCCTACGAATAGCTAACGTCGCTCCCTCGGACTCGGCTGATCGCGGCCAAAGAAACGCTTGTCAACTAAATTCGCACCGGCTCCTGAACGGGCATTACTTGTGTCGTCGCGGACTGCCAGCAAAGCCGCGAAAGAGACCGTACGTGTCTGTCTAGTACGTGTATCATATACTATAAACAAATGTATTTAACACGAGTCTCCTCGACGGGCCGTAAGAAACGTGTAGAAACGTCGAGCGGAACTCTGTCGCTGCGTATCAGCGCGAAATTTCCTGAACGAAGCGCGCGCGCGAGATGAGAGAAACACGGAGCGGGCAGAGCCGAGGATCGACGCGTATCCAGGATTCTCATTAACTCCTGTTGTCGCGGCAAGTCGGTCGTGCGGCCGGACAAACAATCGGGGAAAACAGTACTCGCGTCGGGCCGAGTGAATTCGAGTGCACGCGAGCGAGAGAGAGAGAGAGAGAGAGAGAGAGAGAGAGAGAGCGACAGAGAGAGAGAGAGAGAGAGAGAGAGAATAGAGGAGGAAAAGGAGATGACACCGCGTTTCGCCGTGAGCACGCGTCGTTACACCGACGCGATCGACGAAGCACTCCCGCGACGTTAGAGTCGCGGAAAATAAATCGTCAGGGAGAAGGTAGAAGAGAGAGAAAGAGTGAGAGGGAAGAGAGACGGGAGGAAGTCGAAGGTGCGCGTTGACGCTGCAAAACCGTCCGCGACCACCTACGCGTTTCACGACGCCGAGCGAGAGCCGCAAAAAGGCGGACAGTCGATCGAGACGATTCGATAGACGACGAAAAGAGAGAAAAAAATACGACGGAACAAAGCGGCACCGAGAGACAGAGAGAGAGAGAGAGAGAGAGAGAGAGAGAGAGAGAGAAAAAAAAAAAAAAAAAAAAAAAAAAAAAGAAGAAAAAAAAGAGAGAAAGAGAGAGAGAGAGAGAGAGAGAGACGATCGAGGCGGGTAAAGAGAGGAGTCGCCGCGCTATTCGCCTGCCGGAGAAGAGGCGAGGAAACTTCCCGCTTGTATCCCGGAATGTGTCGTTTCCGCGCGCAGATTCCGAAGGCAATCGCGGAACGGGTAATCGATAACGCGAGAATTATACAGCAAATATTGGAGCAGGTTGGAAACGGCGATTTACGCTTGATTGATCAGCGCGATTATCGAGGCGAGCGAGAGCGAGCCGCAAAAAAGGGACGCGTCAATACGGCATGAAGATGCCGGGCGGCGGAGCGGCGTGAGACACGTGACCACCTACGCGCAGAGAGGCTTTAAAACAACGTGGAGGAAAAAGGAGGCGGAAAGTGAAACCTTGAGGTGCGCCGGCAAAAACGGAAGACACGATCGAGAGCGCGGTCTCGTCTCGATTTTGAGCGAGCGTCGCGAGACGCGAAATTTCGCGGAGTCGGAACGCACCGACGACGACGACGACGACGACGACGACGGTCCGGAGGCAGCCGGGATACAAAGCGATCTCGGAAATTATATATCGAGCCGATAAGCGCATTTCCGCGTAAAGAATAGTGGCAGATTCTTGCATGAACGGCGAAAGCTCGCGATTCTGACTAGAATGAATTTCGCGTAAAATCCTCACGAGACGTCGGAGGCACGCTGAAGCGACACTTTCGTTGTCATGTTATTCGTGGCTGTTTCGTTTACTCGCGCTGCTTCTTGCTGATCGTGAAAAATTCAGTCGTTGCGCGATCTTGATTTTACCGTCGGCGGCGGCGGCGACGACGACGACGACGACGACGACGGCGACGGCTTTATCACTTTTAACTAATGTTGTGTACAACGTTGTGTACCGTGCGCGACAAGTATGAATTAGTTACGCGAACAGATTCTCAGACGCAGCGACAAAAAATGAGTAATCGCAGCTCTGCGCCAGACAATTTGTATATTAGAGAGACGACGATCGACGAATGAGCCAAAGAGGATCGGGATAGAGGCGAAGCTGTCCGCGCAACGGCGATCTCTCGACGTCCCGTGTACGCCATTTTTTCGGAAGAACATGGACTCCCTCTCTCTTTCCTGCTCTATCTTTCTTCTCATATACAGACGGTACACGCGCATATCTCGTTCCGCATATTTCGCTCGGACTTTTTTCCCCATTTTCTCCTCCTCTTTCGGAATTTAGAAGATGTTGCAAGCTAACAAACGCGAATGATTGATGCGGACGAAAGATCGCACCGACAATTTTTCACTATACGTGATTAGCGCACGATAACCTGAGCAAATAATTAATAACTTCTGCGTAATACGGTATAGTTTATCATCGTTTCAGCGCGCGCGCACACACATACACACACACACACACGTACACATTCATACACTACACTACTTGTGACGCAAAATACCGCGAACCACGGACGACTACGTCAGCTTCGCACCTATCTGTTTAAGCCTCTTTGGCAAGAACAATCCAGACAGAGAAGATGAAAACAAAACTAAGAGTAGAAAGAGAGAGAGAGAGAGAGAGAGAGAGAGAGAGAGAGAGAGAGAGAGAGGGGGGGGAGAGAAGCGAACATATCGCAAGAGCGAGATAGCGATCGTGTCTCAAGTGGCAATTGGAAGTTGTTGAACCGCGCGCGACTCCGCCGAACCTACCGATCGTATCGATAATGACAATAATAATAGTTAGAATTATAATAATCGCAGTAATGAGAAATAATTATCGTAATAGTAATCGCAAATGACAATATAATAGCGGTGACGAGTAATATAATAGCAATAATAATAAAATCACCAAAGATAACGCCGGGGGTTTATCATAGTTACAAACATTTTTCGGGACCAGACAGTGTAAACGTCGTAATGATATAATAGTAATAATAATAATAATAATAATAATAATAATATAATAGTATAATAATAAAATAAACAGAATAATAATAATAATAATAGTAATAAGGTAATGTCGATAAGAACATCGCGTTAAAACTCTTTGACGTATACATAGAGACACATTGCCAAAAATTTATCGTCTTAACCGTTCTCTCTCACGCGCCTATATATATATATATATATATCCTTTTCTCTCTAATCATATATATATATATATATATATAATTTTGTTTATATATATATAGACTCGCGCGCGCACGCGCGTGTGTTTGTGTGTATATACATATATATTTATGTGTACTTACTCTTTATACAGAAGGGGTTTTTCGCATGAGGGGGGATCTGTCTTGCTGTCTCGCTAGGATTTCGCACGCGCTTTTCCGACACGCGTTCCCTCTCCGATGTGTGCGCCCTGTCCCGTTTTTGTTTTTTATATATAATCTGTCCCTCTGTTTTTTTTTTTACTTCGTCGCGCCGCGTACTCTTTGTGTCTCTCTTTCTCTTCTCTTCCTTCCTTCCTTCCTTCCTTCCTTCCTTCATCCTCTTTCTTCTCTTCCCTTCTCATTCTCCTCGTTTTTCCTTCGCGTTCTTGCCCTCTCCTCCGTTTATTCCAGCTCCCGCGTCTCTGCTTTTCGAAAGCCCTCGCTCGCCGGCGACGACGACGACGACAACGACGACTCATGCTCTCGTTCTCACTTAACTTACTAGCGCTTTATCTAGTACATTATTTACAGTCCATATTTACTTATGTTACATCATCCGCCGAGAGTTTGCACCGAGCAAATCCCGCGCGAACACAGCACTCTCTCTCTCTCGCCCCTACGTGCGTTCCTTTCTTGCGTTACGCCCATTCTCGTCCGTCCGTCCGTTCGCGTTGCGTTCTCTCGGACCTTCGCGCTCCTTCCTCGCGACAGGTGACAAGCGGAAATCACGTCCGCGCGCGCGCGCGCGCGCGCGCGACGACGTCACCCGTCGCGCTGGTACATGTCTCTCTCTCTCTCGTGTCCGATATTAGGATCTCGCGCTTTGCTCGCGCGAGAGCGAGAGCGAGAGCGAGAGGGAGAAGAAAGAAACCACACACGCACACAGACACACGCACGCACACACACACACACCTTCGTTGTTCCTTCAGCCGCACCCTCGAGTAGTCCACCTTGCGTCCGCGCACCCCGTTATCGAGCCATCCTCTTGCTCTCTGCCGACGGTAACCGCCGGATGAGAGAAGCACTTTCTTTCATCGACGACGACGACGACGACGACGACGACGACGATGAAACAACAACAACAACAACAACAGCAAACAGCCAACAAGGTCCGCGGTTCAGCCAGGACTTCACGAACGAACGAACGAACGAACGAACGAACGGGCACCGACCTGGCCGCGCGCGCGGAGGAGGAACGTCATCACCATGGCCGTCGTTATGGGTATCCCTCGGAGAGAACGAACACGGTGCTTCTCTGCTGGAACGCGTCGTTGTTTCCACGACGCGATGAAAAGGTTCTTCTCTCTTTATCTCCTTCCTCTTCATGCCTGGTTTTCTCTTTCACTTGTCGGTGTCACACATCGCTCGCACCGATGGAGAAAAGTAACGGGCGCCGCGGTGGTGCCCGCGAGCGAGCCGAGCGACGACGACAACGACGACGACGACGACGACAATGATACTTCGATGCCTGAACGATATCCTGAAAGAATCCGGGCTCTCCTGGAACGGTTCGGCCGTGTGATACATTGACACGCTCGCGCGCGCGTTCACTCTTTCCATTTCTCGCGTCTGTCCTTCCGTCTGTGAGATTCCCTTCTTCCGTCCCTTCCATCCTGTCTTTCTCTCTCTCTCTCTCTCTCTCTCTCTCTCTCTGTTGGCCTGTTGCGCGGTCAAGGTCGACAAAAGATCGCCGACCGAGCGCGTCAGCTCAGCCTCCCCGGTGGACCGGTCCCGGCCTCGTTAAACCCCGTTGAACCTCGCCGAACGAGCCACCATTCCGTACCTTCGTCCCGGTAACGAGCGCCGCCGTTGTCCGGCAGGTAGGAAGGTCGCTGCGAGTCCGTCAGCTACGACGTCGTGTAACTGCCGGTACGCGCCTGAAGGTAGTGATGATAGAACGGCGGCAGGCTCTCCGCCGTCGACGACACATTCGCCGAGTTCTGCGAGGAGGTTATCGCGAGGCCCAACGGGGGAGGCCCCGGCGAACGCTAGTGAGCCGTGAGCGAATGGGCAGTGATGCCCTGAGGGCTCAGCATCGGCGGACTGTGGCTGTGGCCCATGGGCGAGCCGTGCAGGTGATCCTGCGGATGATAACTCTGATGGAGGCCACCCTGACCCTGGTGACCCGGCGGCATGCCCTCCATGATGCCGTCGCCGAGCGTGTTGGGCGGCGTCATCCTCTTCTCCTTTTGCCGTCGGTTGCAGAACCACACCCTCACGACTTCCTTCTCGAGCTGCAGACTGTCCGCGAGCGAGGTGATCTCCTGCGCCGACGGTTTCGGCTGTTTGTGAAAGTGCTGCTCGAGCGCGCCCTTCACCGACACCTCGATCGACGTCCGCTTCTTCCGCTTGCGGCCCTGCGCGGCGATCTTGTCGATGCTCGTCGGCGAGCCGGTCGTCGAGTCCGCCTCCTCGAGCCACTTCTGCAGCAGCGGCTTCAGCTTGCACATATTCTTGAAGCTCAGCTGCAGAGCCTCGAACCTGCATATTGTCGTCTGCGAGAAGACGTTGCCGTAGAGAGTACCGAGCGCGAGACCGACGTCCGCCTGGGTGAAGCCGAGCTTGATGCGCCGTTGCTTGAACTGCTTGGCGAAAGCCTCGAGGTCGTCCGACGTCGGCGTGTCCTCCTCGCCGGCGCTGTGATCCCTGTCGAGGGGATGGCCAGCGTGCAGCGGGTGCCCCGACGGTGGACTGTGATTGTGCGCGTCCCTCAAGTGATGAGGTAGTCCGGGCTGGTGGTTGTGCAGCTGATGCGGATGCTGATGCGGGTGCTGGTGCAGCATGCCGTTCATCGCCGCGTGGTACTGCTGGAGGGTGGTGGGCGAGGCCGCACCACCGCTTGGGTTGTAGTGCGCCGACGGTACGACCGGTGCGTGCCAGGAATGCGGCGACGCCATACCCGGGGACTGATGCGGTCCCCGGTGATGCATCCCTTGGTCCGTAGCCGTCGCCGCCGCCGCCGCCGCCGCGGTCAACGGCTTCACGTCGAGGCTCGCATTCGCCTGATGCGGGTGATGATGCGGATGATGGGTGGTGTGGTGCATGCCCATCGACGCGGCCCATGGATCGCTGCCCGGCTGCAGGCTCACCCAGGGATTCGCCGACGAGAGACTCGCCGCTGGATGCGACAGGCCGTTCGGCGACGGCGAAGACGTCATCTGGTGATGATGGTGATGGTGGTGATGATGCTGCGGCGCAGGCATGTACTTCATCTCGCCGGCGTCGGCGGCGCTGCGAGGCGAGCCCGAGGAGTAGCCACCCACGGCGATGTTCATCCCGATCGTTGTACCTGTACCACCATCCAGGTCGGTAGAGACTGCGCTACTAACCGGCATGTACGTGGTAGCGGCCATCTACTTTTCCGCTCGTCGAGAGGCTTCGCGAAACCCTCTCAGGATGTGTTCCCACCGTGGGCCGTGCCACGGGGCAAGTTTCTCTCGCGCGTTTATCCCTGTCGCGCCTTGTTGGAGCCTTGATCTTGGTCACGATGCTGTGCAGTATTTCGGACTCTTCGGCTTCACGTCGATGGACGACGAAGGAAGGTAGCGACAGCGAGAGAGAATGAGAGAAAGAGGAGCAAGCAGGAGGAGAGCAAGAGAGGGAGGGAAGGAAAGAAAGAGAGAGAGAGAGAGAGAGAGAGAGAGAGAGAGAGAGAGAGGGAGAGAGAGAGAGGGAGAGAGAGAGAGAGAGAGTCCAGTCTCTACGATCCAATGAGTAGATGTCTCGGCGAAGAACGTCGGATCGTCGACACAGAGTCTCTCTCTCCGTAAGACCCCGGCCAGACAGAGAGACGTTGTCGATCGCGCGCGTAGTTATTATCCACCTGACGACAACGCGCGGTGATCGCGCGATCGCGAACGATCGTCGTCGACGAAGCAGCAGTCCCTCTTAGTAATCACTGATCACACTCGTAGCACCGTCCACAGTTCGCGACGACGCGCACTGATTGCCACCAGACGATGCTGGCTCTCGTCGAATTTTCGTCCATAGTTTCTCACGAATGTCATGCGAGCGACCACACGGTAACATCGATCGCGCAACGGATGTGCCGTTCCCCTGATCCTCCTCACGGACGGGGTGGTTCCCCGGCGGAGGCAGTACGTCGCTCCGGTACGGAGCACCGCGCTCTGTCGCGGCGCTCCACGACACCTGTCTCGCTCGCCCTCTCTCTCTCTCTCTTTCTCTCTCCTATCTCTCTCTCTCTCTCTTCCTCTCTCTCTTTCTCTCGTCCGCCCGCGCGCGGTGGTGCTCTTGACGTGGAACCACTCGTTCCCGCACGAGAATCACACGCGAAACTTTCTTCGCCTGAACACCCCGTGGCTGGCTGGCCGACTCACACCAGCCGGGGCTAGTCACTCGCGACGACGATATCGATTCAGTCGACGATCACTCATCCCTGCTAAGGGACAACCTCGACAACTTGCCGAGTAATCACACTATTTCGTCTCGCCGCCGCCGCCGACAACGACGACGACGATGATGATGACGATGATGATGATGATGGCAACAACGGTGTCTACGATGATGCGAGTGTTACTCCGCACTGGCGCCGTGTCCGTGACTCCGACGTGGTGGAGCCGTACCGACGACGACGATGCACGACGCGACTGCACTCGGGGGTTGCCACCGCGGACCGACCGAGCAGCGAGCGAGCGACCGACCGGCTCGACGTAAAGGGACGTACGACGGTAATCGCGGAACGGAAGAGACTCGACTCGGCGGGAGTAGAGTAGGTATATGATGTCGTGCGTGTGTGTTCCTCCTGGCGGTGGATGTCCCTCTCTTTACGTGAGTGTACGTGTGCGTATACATACGTATACGTGTATGCGTGAGAGAGCGTGTGGGTGAGAGTACCAGGACAGAAAGAGAGAGAGAGAGAGAGAGAGAGAGAGAGAAAGAGAGAGAGAGAGAGAGAGAGAGAGAGGAAGAGAGAGAGAGAGAGAGAGAGAAAAAGAGAGAGAGCGAGAATGTGTACGAACGTGTATTGTGTATGTGTATGTGTGTGTGTGTGTGTGTGTGTAGTGTGTGTACGTGTACGTGTATGTGTGTGTATAGCGGCGGAGGAGAGACGGGTTAGAAAGATCTCGCTCGGGCTCTCATGCGTTATGCATGTCGTAGCTGAGAGCGACTGACTGCCTCGCCTCGCAGCTCGCCCGAGGTTCCCGAGCTTCCCGGAGCACTTGGTGGAGGTTCGTCATGCGCGCCACCGTCGTGCACATCCCTACCACAGCAGGTAGTGCGGCCTGCAATTGGTCCAACTCGCAAGGTGGCCGTCGACGTACGTCAGCATCAGGCGGAACCTAGCGTGACCGCGCCTACGAGGCAGGCGAGGCACCCCAGGCGCCAGTCCTTTTACCCCTCTTGCCGTCGTTCGACTACGTTCGCCTGGCTAACGACGCTCGTTCGCTGACGCCGCCGTCGCTGCCACCGATGTCGCCGCCGCCGCCGCCGCCGCTACCGCCACCGCCACCACCACCGCCACCACCACCACCACCACCACCACCACCACCACCACCACCACCACCACCACCACCACCACCACCACCACCACCGCCGCCGCCGCCGCCGCCGCCGCCGCCGCCGCCGCCGCCGCCGCCGCCGCCGCCGCCGCCGCCGCCGCCACCGCCGTTGCCGCCGCTGCCGCTGCCGCCGCCACCGTCGTTGCTGTGCCGCACCGCGCCGCCGCTGTACCACGGCAGCAACCGCCGCCACACCGTGCTGCGCCGCGCAGCAACCGCGCCGTCACGTTGCTGCAGCTGCAGCCACTGCCGCCGCCGCCGCAACACCGAGGAGCACGACTCGAGCAGACTCGACACGCGGCAGCGCTCGTCGCACATTCGCTGTTCGTTGACGTAGCGCACACACTTTGCGACTTCTTCTCAGGTGCAGGCTGTTCCAATTCTTCTCTCTCTCTCTCTCTCTCTCTCTCTCTCTCTCTCTCTCTCTCTCTTCCTCTCTCTCTCTTCCTCTCTCTCTCTCTCTTCCTCTCTCTCTCTCCCTCTCTCTCTCTCTCTCTCTCTCTCTCTCTCTCTCTCTCTCTCTCTCTCCGCTTATCTGCGTCCATGCACATTGCTCTTCCCGAGTGAATTCTCCCAGACGCGGCGACGGCAGTTTCGACAATTTTGCGCAAGAAGTCGCAGATGATTCGTACGCGACCGTCGCTTTCGCGACAAGCGTGCGCGCGCGCGCACACACACGCAACAGGTACTAATTTCGGCGGATAATTGTATGCGCAGTTGTGAGGCACATTGATAGACGTCGCGGCTGCTCGAGATTATCCCTGTTTCTCCTCTTTCTTCTTCTTCTTCCGGGTGAAATATGTCTTGCGCTCGTGCTGCGCGCACAGGTCGCACATGCAGTCGCCACGTGAGAGGCGTTGTTGTTGTTGTTGGATCGAGCGAGCGACGGTGAAATAAGCACGTAGTGATCTCGCCGAGATCTAATGGGGAGCGACTGCGAGATCCTCATTTTCTCCCTCCGTCGGGGCTCAACTGTCAGCGACTGTCAGCGACTGTCGGCAGCTGTTAACGACTGTTAGCGACTGTGAGCAACCGTGCGTCGGCGACTGTCAACGAGTATCGGCGATTGTGTAAGACACGCCTGTCCAAACGCACGCATTGACCCCGCTGATGCTCGGGTACCGCGACGCAGCGCGGCGCGGCTGTCACGTACGCCGGCGAAAGATCAATTTTTCAGGCACAGCCGCGGTACAATCCTGCCTGTCGACAGTTTCATTTCCTTTTCGCATAGCTCGCGGTGCAACAGGTGTACACGGCTAACCGTTGCCCTCGACTCGCCCGCTGATTACGCGCGCCTTCGTTATCGATATTCCGCACCTCGTCCTTCTCCGTCGCCGTAGCGATGGAGAAGAAAGAAAGAGATCAACCGAGGAAGATAATCATCCACCGTGGCGAACGCGAGGCTTCGATTTTCGCAGCCGGTTCTATGTCTCTCCTTCTCTCCTTTTCTCTCTCTCTCTCTCTCTCTCTCTCTCTCTCTCTCTCTCTCTCTCTCTCTCTCTCTCTCTCTCTCTCTCTCTCTCCCGCCACGCGCGCAAACGGCGAACGAAGCGAAGAGAGACAGCTCTGCCGAAGATGCCTCTCTCGAAAGTGGGCTATCAGTCTTGCGCTACAATCTCCCACAAGCAATTACACCCGAAAAATGCAGTCGGCAGAAAAGCGTCTAGGAGCTCCGATTACCACGCGGGGAATCTCCGATCTGGAAGATCGATCGATCGATCGATCGGCGATTACGCAACGGCAACAGGTACCGTTCGGACCAGCCGATTAATTACGCAGAAAAGTGTCCGATCTCCGGCCGCTTGAGCAGGAGGGCCGGGGGTGGTATCAATAAGAACGGAAAGAGCAAAAAGCGGCGGGCGAAAGCGAGTAAGTGCCACCGAGGAGCGAAAGGACAAGGTGGGGGCGAGGGGACGAACGCGCGCGCGAGTGAGCGAGGTTTAGTACATTTAAATGAGAGCCACAGGTAGCAGCATTATGCAGTACGTGCCAGCCACCCCTCAGGAGGGGTGAGTTAGATCATCGTGTGCCGCGGGATCCTCCTGTGTCGTAGTCTGTTTCAACTATCCGGCTTTTCTCGCCTTCGCACCTGTGGCCGCGCTCGCGTTATTGTTGCCGCGCTAACTTCCTCCGTTTCTTCTTCTTCTTCTTCTTCTTCTTCTTCTTCTTCTTCTTCTTCTTCTTCTTCTCCTCCTCCTCCTCCTCCTCCTCCTCCTCCTTCTCCCTCCTCCCCCTCTTTTTTCTTCGTATTTCTCGCGCGTGCGAGGAAGCGCGGCTAATTATCGCTCGTACGCGAGACGTACGCGAAAGGTTTCCTGCGCTTCGAGCGTTACGATAAGAAAAAGATTAAAGAGCGAGAGGGAGGGAGAGAGAGAGAGACCCGCACTTTCTCGCCGTCTCCTTCTTATCCTGCGATCCAAGTACCATGACATAGAAACCGGATACATTCAAGGGATACTTGACGAGCCTGATAATCACTCGCGTTGTTTGCTTAACGTTGCCTCATCGATGTTGAATTTGCGATCGAGCTGCAATTAAAGCCCGACCTTAATCAGCCGCTATGTTTTACACGAGCGGCGACACGGTTGTCGACGCAACTATCCGCGGAGAAAGCCGCGACGGGGACAGTCCGATCCGTAGCGACAGCCCGCGAGTCGGCCGCGGGAAAACTGCTGATATGAACGGTGTCGGCGAAGCAAAAGCCGCTGCCGAGAATATCCTCCGGCTACGCTCGCCAGTATTCCTACGAGGCATTCTCCAAATAATTTTCCGCAAAGTGCAACAGTTGGCCGTGGTGTTTCTAGGTCGTCGGCGCGGCAAAAGCGGAGGCCCCCCTGAGGCCGCGTCTCTGCGAGCTCGTTAAGTTCCCGATGCCTGCGTCCTCGTCGTCGTCGTTCCGTTACATCCGCCCACGAGAGAAAGAGAAGACGATCGGCTCCCGCGGAATCGACGGGGCTTCGCCCGTCGCGCGTTTTCCTCATCGGCGCCGCGCCGCCGCGCCCGCAAAGAGCCGGTCGCGCCGCCGCCGCCGCCGAGAGGAAAATTATGCATTCCGCGTGTACGCGAGTGTACGTTGCCCGTACGAAGGCGGCCTCCGGAATTTCTCTCGCCTTTCGCGACCCCTTTCTCCGCCGTGCCGGCGCAGCAGAGCGAGTTCCCGGCCGAGACTTATCTCGGGTCCCGGGCGAAATGCCGGGTGAAACGTCGCGGGCTGTTATTGAATATACGTCCGGACGGACGACGGGAATGTCGCCAGGCGCGATTTCTCATCGCGCGGGCGACGCTATTCGCGACAAGGCAAGTGTCTCTCGCGTTGAAGCGCGCGCCGTCGGTCGGCGAGACGCCACGCCGCGCCGCGCGAAAAGACCGGCGGCCATCCGTCTTTCCGGCCCCTTTTCGCGCCTTCGATTCTCTCCTCAATTCGCTCTCTTCTCTCTTCCCTCCCGGCTGTCGCGGCTACGTGACGTAGCCCGGCGACTTTTCGCGTCGGCTTGATCTACGAGCATCGATAGAAGGCTCGCGCGAGACGCATAAATTCGCGTTCGTTACGCGCGCCACGGTGGCACGCCGTGAGTGCCACCGTTCGTTGCGGGACACCTTAAGCGAGCAATAGCGGGACGGGGCGAGAGAGCAAGGGGGACAATAATAGAATCGTCTTTACATATGTATCGTTCGGCCGACAGATTATGAATGACGCCACTTAAAATGCCGAAGACAGATCCTCGGAGCGAGCCGATAGCACGCGTTTAGTTTTAACGCACGCACCTTCGGCCGACTGCGTGATATCGGCTGAGAGGTGCGGAGGGCTCCGAAGGAGAGAGAGAGAGAGAGAGAGGAGGGGACTTACATTACTCGCGAAGCAAACAAAATTATGGAGTGACCCTCGCGTCAACCACCGTGGTTATGTTTCTTCAACACAGACACGCGCTGAGTTTCCGCTTGACGCCACATGCGGGACGATTACTCGGAAGCATCTGCTCGAAAGCTGCACAATAATCGTCGCTCTGTGGCGAAGCAATAAACAGACAGATTTGAAGAACTCCGTCGCGTCCGTTGGCGTGCACGGCTATTGGTAGCGAATCAATTTTTCGCGAGATAATCGCGCTCCCGACCAGCTCCCGTGGGCCCTCGAATTAATTTGCAATTGGTCGTACATCATGACAGCCTGATATATAGTTTGGTTGATAGTTGAAAAAAGGAAGGTCTCTCTCTCTCTCTCTCTCTCTCGTCCGCGTGTCGGTCGTTTTAGCCGGTCAGCTCCGAAAGCCACGGTCTCTTCCGCCGCATCGATCGTTATCTTCACGGCCGTTCGCAACCGTCTCGATCGATCGAGCGGGTCGCGCCGTCATCATAATGCATCCTTAATTCGATTTCGTGTAGCCTCATTGTGTCAAATTGGATTGAATGCTGCCGTGAAATATTTGCTTAGGATCCGGCAGGTAGCTGGAGCCGCGCTCTCCAGCTACGTCGCACGCGCGCGCGGCATGAAAATTGGGGAGGAAGACGGATGAGGGATGATGCGGGGATGTGCGAGAGAGAGAGAGAGAGAGAGAGAGAGGGGGAGAGAGAGGCTGCGCAAGCAAACGCAGAAAACAACTCGGCAATGAGCCAGCTACGAGAGAGCGGCTTTTACTACCTGAAGCTGAAACGATCGACTTGCACATCATTTAAGCGCTCCTTTTTCGAGGCCTGACACCTGAGCCGGCCACCGCTCGCTTGCACCTCGGCGGTTCACAGAAGCGCGAAAGCGTTTGTTGTGTGTGTCGAACAGCATGAAACGAGCGATCTTGTCTGTTTGACGTTAAACGTCAAATTTACCGCACGCGCCTCGCTCTCGCTTCCCTCGTTCAGCGACCGGAGAGCGGCCTCTGCGCTCTTGTAACTCGTTAAATTATGCGCATCCCGCATCGCGCGTCTTAATCCCGACGACACAAATCATGTCGACGTAATCGACGGAGATTATATCGCGCGTCGCGCGCGCGCGCAAATTCCCTGTGTTACCTCGGAGCAGCGTGGCGTCTCGCGCTCGTCGCACTGACGCTTCGTTTTCAGCTCCGAGCTGCTTCTCGGCGGAAGTCCCAACGTGCGCATTTCCCGACCTTTCGCCCTCTTCGTTCTTCGATGCGAGCGCGCTTCTCGGCTACGTGCTCGAGCGAGCGAGCGAGCGAGCGAGCACGGCTAATTAATCGCGACGCTTCGAAAACACACCGGCCGAGTCCCGAGTAATCGTTCTCGTTTTCGGGCCCGGCTCGTGTGCGCGTGCGGCCGCCGAGAAAATATATTTGCATGGAAAATCCATCCGTGAACTTGGCCAGGCAAATACAGACGGCACGCGTTGCTGCGTTGCGACGGCGCGTTACCACGCGCAATAATGTAGTCTCCGTCGCCGAAGGCCACGACAATGGAAGCGGCATGCACGTGACCTAGCGTGCTGGGTCTTCCTTTTTCTCTTCTTCTCTTCTTTTCTTTCTCCTCTTTCTGTTTTTTCTTTTTTTTTTCTCTTTTTTTGGAGGAAACATTTGAAATTACAATCGTGGTCGCTCGTTAACGCGTCATCGAGACCGCGTGCGCCGCGACACAACGGCGGGTCGAATGATAAAATTCCCAAATAAGATACTCGACGACGTTCCGACGATTTTTAATGACCGGCCGCGCGGCCTGAGACGTCTAATTCGAATATTTAACGTGTCGCATAAGGTCCCCGTGGCCGGTCGTGAGCGCGAGAGGCGCATTTGGACCACCTATGGATGTAGGGATCTACATAGGCATATATACATACACACACACACACGTACGCGTGCGCCAGGCGCGTTACGTCACACACAAGATCCTCGTTAGCAAACACGTTTTATCGGTTATCGGAAGTGTAAAGCACAACGGCGGTAAATATTTATTTTTCTTTCTCTCTCTCTCTCTCTCTCTTTCTCTCTCTCTCTCTCTCTCTCTCTCTCTCTTTTTTCGTTTCCTGCCTCTCTCCACCAACGTCCCGAAAATCCGTCAAAATTTCGTCGTAACCATTTCCCAAAAATATGCACCGGCCGAAAATACCGCGCGACAGCATACGCAAAATTCACACGAATTCGATCATCCGTTAAATCGGAATACGGCACGACAATATGAATCGCCGTTGCGAACTCGATCGCGCTCGCGCGCGCACACACACACACGCACTTGTACACACAGTACCCACGCTTTAACGACCGCGCCGAAATAAAACGCGCAACGATCCGCGCGAATCAGCGCGCGCGGTTCGCCGAGGAGCCTGTAAAAGAGAATATTTAGAACGTGTCGTAGGTCGCGGCGGTCATAAAAAAACGAAGAGAAGAAAAAAGAGCGGGAAGGGAAAAGAAAATTCGTGGGGGGAGAGAGGGGAGACGCCACGTCATCCATACGTGAATGGAGAACGTTAACCGGCGTAATTTGGCCGCCTTTATGCCCGAAATGAATATTTTAATATTTTAATACGAAATACACAGCATGTGTGTGCGCGCGTGTGTGTGTGTGTGTGCGCGCGCATACGTGTATGAGGGATTTTATGGTGTGCGCTATAGCTTTTCCCTATTGTGGGTATCTGCTCCCGTGAAGGTAAGGAAAGGAAGGGAGAGAGGAAAAAGGCAATGTATGGTGAGTGAGAGAGAGAGGGGGGAGACAGCGAGATTCAAGTCGGAGGAGGAGGAAGCAACGACACGGATAGTGGGGACAAGGCTCGGGGAGACAGAAGGAGGGATAACGAGTGCGGAAGAAGGGGGGCTGGTGTATAGTGAAAGATAGTGCGACGAGGTGGCAGCAGCGCGCGGCTATGCCATCTCCTGAGGAGAGGGAGGCTCCACGAGACACCCTCCGTCGAAGGGGTGCTCGCGAAAAGGGCGCGTTGGTTAATACGGTGCCATCTAGGTAACGAAGCGGGAGCCTCGTGGAATTGAAAAGCTCGGCTTCGAAGGTAAGAGGTTGCCCACGCTTGCGACGGGCAATTTCAATTGCAATTGCGCTCGCAGGAGTCGTATCGAGCGGTCGAAATTCCTCCTCCGGATGAAGATTACGAAGTGCTGGAGGCTGGAAGAACGGGGAAGGAACTTGTATGCCTTTCGAGGAGACGCAGCCTGCCTGAGAGTGTCGCGAGTGCGAGGCTGGATAAAATTATTTATTTCCGCCGGTTGTATCGGATAACGCCAGGACGATGTTTACACCATCATAGGCCGCAAGTCGAGTATCTCCAGACGTTAAAACTTTCACGCATCTCGATGTCTCGAATTTTCCCGCTTCCACCCCCCGTTCGCTTCTCCTGTCCCGTCGGCTTCCCCGAATTCTCACAAGCTCGGTAACCCATCGTCGCGTGATTAAAACGATTTTTCAAGCCGCGTGTCAAGATCTCGGCCGTGGTGGAGAGAAAGAAAAAGAGAGAGAGAGAGAGAGAGAGAGAGAGAGAGAGAAGAGAGGCAGAAAGAGAGAGAGAGAGAGAGAGAGCTTCCTCCCTCTTCGTGAATTTCCACTTTAAAAAGTTCGATCTGCCACACGGGCGGCGCGCTGTTAGGCCGCTCGGAAGGAGAATCGATAGCCTGCGCGTGGAAGGATGTAAGGAGCGCGAAGAAATATGTCAGCGGATGGGGGGGGAGGGGGGAAAAAGCGATGGTTTTATTTACTGCCGCCGATCCGTGATCTGAATTTTTACGATCGCGGCCGCCGAACCCGAGCGCGATTCATTCCCACAGTGACGTCACCGCGTGGGTCTGACACACAGTATGACACACGAGGCATCCACATTTATCCCGGAGCGCTGGCACCCCGCACCCCGAAAATGCAGGGTGGAAATCTCGGGTGAGAATGTCAACCGAGAGTGTACGTGCAATATCGCGAGTAATTTGTGAAATTGGAGGATCGCCAGGTATCGCGAATTTAACAGGAGAAAAATACATTTACTCGATGCAGCTTTTACTGCGAATTTACTCGCACTCGATTAGGGGATTGGAAAAATATCTGTTCACATCCAGATGATTTCTCCGCGTTTCTTTCTCGCGTTTGTTTTATCGTACACTTACGGATTACGGTAAACTCGGTTGAATTTTGAGATAATAAACGGAGATCAACGCGTGGCAGCAAGTGAACGTGTCGAACAAACATCGACGGATCGACGACGATTCGCCTCGATCAGAAGAAGATCGCTTCGCATACGAGTGGCTAACTTAAATTTCCGCCGAGTGCGCCGCAATTTTTCTCCCCCGAGCGGTTGCAAATTCGCGGCCGATGCTGTATAATAATAAGTAACTTCTGTTCGCCGGAGCATCCACGCATCAGGCATTTGCAACAATCATAACCCGTAACGAGACGCTTCGTATTAACCGGCGGATGACCGTCATAAGCGAATGCTCAATTATACTGGCAGTGTCCAGCCGGGCGAATGGGCGGAAATTCCCGACGGGCAGCAGGAAGGTGCGAACTGTTCGTTAAAGCGTCATAAGCTCCATGAGGTCGAAGGACCCGTGGAGAAGGAGAAGGAGGAGGAGGAGGAGGAGGAGGAGGAAGAACGAGCCGTAGAATAGATTAGGCGTCTTGGATTCGATTATAATCGCCGGCGGATCGAATCGTCCTTGGCTAACTTCGTCGACCGCGGATCCTTGGCAGGAGCGAACGAAACTCGCACGGGATTCGCCGGTCGGTAGACCTCACGCGGTACGCGAATTTGCGTTTGAAATCGAGAACGGGGCTTTCGTCGCTCGCTCGACGGCTCTCTCAGGCGCGGACTATTTGATCCTTGCACTCTAAGGACCCGCTAACTGCGGCGGAAACTTCGACGCTCTGGGTATAGTTGATTAAGGACGATAAGCGCCGCACTCGAGCTCTTGCCTAATGCAGCGAGCCGGCGCGACGTTACCGCTGAAAGTTAGCGCGTGTTCGGTCACCACCGTCGCCGTTTCCTTGATCAAACGATGTAACAATGATGCCGGGATAATTTGCGCTCCTTGCATGCTCCATCTCACGAATTTGGCGGGGAGGACTGAGGGAGGAGCGTGGGCGAAATTACGAGAAAGGGTCGCGTCTCTCGTGGATGAGTAGAGAAACGTTCCGGATGGAAATTTTGACCTCATTTCCGACCTCAAATTTTCCTCTAATATTCGTAGGTCCTGGAGGACCAATGAGGAGGATTAATTCGTATCGAAACAAAAGTTCTACTCGGCATCTTCAAAGGGCAAAAAATGCACACTTGTAGGTTCTTGGGGGGAGGAGGGAGCTTTCGGCAAAGCGCTGTAGGGTAAATGGAATCAGAATCAAGTTGCTGTAAAGTCAGAGTATTAAATTAGCATCAAATGGAATATTGAGGTCGAAAGTAGGATGAAAATGTCCACCGGGAGATGCACGCGGTCGCTCTTTGCGGTAAAACGAGCGACGTCAGGACGAAACCATTCTGCCGGCACTCTGCAAAATGAAAACGAAAAGAAGAGTGCGAACGCGCCGAGATTTCGTGCAAATTGCACAGTACCGGTCAATCGACTGCTTATTTCAGAAGTAAACAGCGTACGACAGCTGGAAACTTTCCATGACCGACGCGCGTCTCGCTCGTCCACGAGGCGCGTCGAAAATTACATTCGCCCAAACAACGCACACACACTCTCTCTCTCTCTCTCTCTCTCTCTCTCTCTCTCTCTCTAGCGCTCTAGCAGCGCAGGAGTTGCGGGTAACGCGCAACTCGTCCTTCGTCCGTGTGCAACAGCCCCGAGGCTTCTTCGTCGTCCTTCCATCCCCCACGAAAACGGAACCGCGGCGCGCTCGGGCCGACAGTCTCGCGAGAGATAACGATCGATGCCTGAAATATGCACCACGCCAATTTACCGATCGAAATTATTATTAAGAGGTACCTGTGGTCGAGAGAGAGAGCCTGGGGAACGAAGTACCCCGTCGCCCCTCTGCATCAACGCCGTCGACGTACCGAAACCGACGGCTGCTGCTCGTTTTGCACCATCAGCCTATAATATTCGATGTGCGAAAATCGGAAAGCCAGCGGTGGAAGGGAGATGGAGAGAGGGCAGGAAGGATAGAAAGGGGGGCGAATAGAACTCGAGGATCGTTCAACAGAAGAAGAAGAAGAAGAAGAAGAGGAGGAGGAGGAAGAAGAAAAATAAAACGAGCAGGAGAAGGTGAAGGAGAAGGATGAGAGGGGAGGGAGGATATCGGTGTGCGCTCATGGGCAGACGATCTATACCGCTTATGAAATATATCGTAAAGCTTCGTGAGGGAGACAGTGAGGGGGTAGGGAAGGGAGCTTCGAACGAACGGGAGAAAGAAAGTACGGTCAGGAAGGTAGCAGCTTCAAGACGGAACGAGCGAGAGAGAGAGAGAGAGAGGGAGAGAGCACGACGGAGAAGGAGAGACTGGAGGCTAAGCCTGTAATCACGAGATTGCCAGGAGCTACTGCAGCTGATTGTTATCTTGTATCTACACCCACCACTTTATCGCCGGCCATCTTATTACCCTCGACATATTGACGTCACGCACGTACACGAAGGAGGGTACTCTCTTTCTCTCTCTCTCTCTCTCTCTCCCTCCTGTCCGCCCTCTATTCCGCCCTCTTCTTCCCCGTCTTCATCCCCCTTAGATGCAACATACCCTGGACCAGAATCGCGAGTTGATCCCAGAGACGCCGGACCCGAAGCGGAAAGTTCCATGAAAACCAAAGAAAGCAGAAATCCTCGGCTCGCAGAAGTAGAACATGCTTCTGTCGTTGTTTTCAAGTTGCGCGGGATTTTTGCGAAAGAAGAAGGCCAACAGTTAGAGAAGCATCTCACGCAAAACAGTAATCGCGAGCGGGAAGATTTCTACGAACGTGCGATCGATTTGCAGCGTTTTGCGGGCCACCGATTTCACTCAGTCGAAGCTGCGCGAGTAGAAGGCTGTTAATTTTAAGTAACTCGTCCCAGCCTCGGCGAGTCTCCGTCCGCTCCTGAGTCGAGCCGCGAGTTGCATCCCTTCGGTCCTCCGGAGCGAGCGGCGCTGCACGTTGTTATCGCCGGTTATCATTATTCGCGATTATTCCTGTCGTCTCGTCGGTAGCGCGCGCCGATAAAACGCTGCCCCGGTCGCGGTAATTAATCGGCGCGCGGAAATCGATAAATTCAAGCGGGCGAAAGCGGGTTATTACGGATCGGATTCCTCGACAAATCGAAGTCTCGCCGCTTCTTATTCTTCTTTTTCTTCTTCTTCTTCTTCTTCTTCTTCTTCTTCTTCTTAGCGCGCCCCCGGCGCGGACGATGACGACGATTCGATGTTTTACGACGGTCCGATTATCGCGTAGAATCGATCGTTTGATAAAGAATGATAAGATTTCGAGGTAATTGGCGGTACGCCTCGGCGACGACGATGCGTTTAACCCCCGTGGCTCCCCGAGCGAGCTCGGGCGCGCAAAAGACACCGAGCGGTTCTTCTTGCCCGACGACAATCGGCGGGAAGTTTGTCACCGTGAGAGAAACGCGGTCTGTTGGCGGCCACCCTTTACGCACCACGGCGAAGGATCGGGAACTTTGCATACGCGCTCGGAAGGATCGTAAATCGACAAGGTCGTGATAATAAGACGAGATATATCTCGTGGCAATCGATACGCAGGAAGGAAGTAATTACTCGTGCGAGCAAACGGTCGAGAGCGCTCGTCGTGGCGCGGAGCTAGTTTCCACGGTGAGTCAAACGGAACCTGCAGGACCGCGAGATTTTAATCTAGATGCGCCATCGACGACGCGGCTCGTTAGCGGTGCGCGGAATCGTCTCGCTTCCGAAGCGCTTTTCTCGCGCTTCGCGCTCCTTCGTATACAATTTATTTATAGCAGCCGGCTGTGGCCAAGGATTAATAATGTCGTCGTCGTCGTCGTCGTCGTCGCGTCGCCGCGTCGTCGAAACGAGTCGATAATCAGCGACAGTGAGTGCGATCGTGGAAATGTTCCGTCCGTGTCCGCGCAAAGTAAGTCATCGAGGATTAGCCGAGATCGCTAGCTTTAATATGGAAATGGCGCGATTGTAAAAAGCGCGAGAGGAGAAGTTATTATCACACACAGGATTATATCAACTACGCCGGCGATAAGGACAAACCGAGTCCCCTCGACGTTCGAGTGTCCCGTCGGAAAACCGATGTCGAGATAAAGTCGTTGCGGCCTTTCGAAAATGGAGTATCGCGTCCGAGTCCCTCGAACAACAAGACGCGGGCCAATTGTAATTAGGATATTGCGTAATAAATTAGCTTTCCCCGTTCGCCGAGCTTTCCCGTTGGCCGAGCGTGCACAGAGAGCTTCTCTATTGTGTCCTGATCTCAAGAAAGAGGGAGAACAACGCGCTGATAACAGTCGGTAGCCAGTTTCTCTCTGAAGGATCAGGACGAGCGGAGGAGCCGGCCACGACGACGGGGGCCAGGAGCTGCGCGGAGTAGGAAGGAAAGAAGGAATTCACGAACTGCAAAACGCAATTATCGGCATTAGTCCGCGGGGTATCACGATCCGGCAAGGCTGGTCCTGCCGGTTGAGTGGGTGGCGGAGCTCCTGTACCGGGTGTGTGTAAGCCATCGTGACGAGTGAATCGCGCTGTGAATTTGCGTGAGATATCAGAAACATCGATCGAGCCACTTGGGCCAGTGAAAGAAAAAAGAGGGAGAAGAAAGAGAGAGAGAGAGAGAGAGAGAGAGAAAGAGATTCGCGCGATATCGAGAGACGTCGGCCAACTCGCACCAATTGTGTAATCGCCAATTGAGTCGTCCTGACGAGAGAGATCTTGTGCAAGGGGACACACGCAAGTTTCAGCTGTTCGCGAGCTCACGGATTAGGTTCTCGCGCGAGTCTGTCGAGTTTCCCAGGATTCGAGTCGTGCCCGTGAAGTCGAGCCGATGTAAATTCCATGGATCGTCGATCGGCGACTGCGTGGCACAGACGGAGTCGAATCGGGCCGATCGTTGCGCGACTGATTTCGGACAGATCGTGGGTCACGAGGGGTCGCCGGCTGCAATTCGTGCCCGAGAAATCGGGAGTAAGGCGATAGGACGTAATCCGCTTGGGAGTATCGGTCGATTACCTAGCGGTAACAAGCCGCTTCTTCTCTAATCGCGCTGCGGCGATGATTCTTCGTTACGAAACACGCCTAATAACCCGTTTTGCCACTCACGACCGGTCGTGCTGGGACCACTGACGACGGCAACGACGAGGACGACGACCACAACGACACAACTCGATTCTAAATTGCGAGTGCATCGGGACGCGCGTAAGACCACGCGAGTATTAACCCGCTCGACTACCGTCTAATAGGAACTAATTCGAGACGAATCGTGCCTCGGCGAGAATTATGGCGGCTGAAGAATTTAGGATTAATAATTTTGCCTGTCGCGAGGTGCATGGCGAGTGGCCAACCGGTTACTCGTATACAGGGCGTGCCGAAGACGCGCTGTTCCTCCGCACGGCGTTGTATCTTTGCGTTAAAAGTCGATAAACATTGGCCGGACCGGAGCGAAATCTGTCTTTCGCGGAGATTATGTTGCGCCGCTTGCGCCGGTTGCGCGAACGGAACGTCTCGCAAGTGGAATATAAAATAAAACTAATAAAACACTAATAAAACGGCGATAAATTGTAATCGTCGCGCGAGCATATATTTAAATAACAATTATACGCTGCACACACACTCCGGCGACGCTCGGTTAGCGCTGTGATTTAATTCGACGACAGAGAGAGAGAGAGAGAGAGAGAGAGAGCGAGCGAGAGAGAGAGAGAGAGGGGGAGAGAGAGAGAAAGAAATGGCGGGAAAAGGGGAGAAAGAGAGTCGGCAATTTCTCGCTGGAATTAACGAAATTCATCAGGCGCGACATTAATGCAGATCCGACGAACATTGAGATCTCGCGAGGAACGTCATTATCGCGCCGTCGCGTTAATTAAATGCCCGGACATAATTTTCGCGCGCGAACGCGGGACCATGCTCACTCGCATTTTTCGATACGAGACACCCCGTATACAAGGACTGGCGTAGGTACGAAGCCCGGTAGCCCAGGGCCATAAGGTCGGCCCTCCTCTACTCCCTCACCTACACGCGCTCAAGAGATGAAAGAGGAGGAAGGACGAGCGAGGAGTAGCAGCGAACGAAGAGGAACGAAGAGGAAGGAGAGAGAAGAGGAGGAAGAGCGAAATCAACAAGAAGGAGAAGAGCAATGCGAGGTAGAGGAAGAGACAGAGAGAGAGAGAGAGAGAGAGGGGGGGGGACGAAGGGATCGTCCACATGCGACTCGAGCTTAACACGGTCTATACTTTGCGTCGTGGTATCTGTATCTCAATTCTGACGGCGTAACATACGAAGGTGGCACAAGGAACGAGAAGAGAGACAAGGCGAAGGAGGCGAGGAGGAAGCCAGGCGAGAGGGAAGGGAGGCGAAAGAGAGGGTGGCGGAAGGGGAGTCGGACGGGGTCCGACCGGGTCCCTTGCGTTGTGTCGGAGCTGACTCCGTAATTTTCTAATTATATACTCGAAAATAATTGGTTATTATCCCCCCTCGTGCATGTGGCTGTGTGTCGGCGCGTCGGTGTGTACGTGTGATGCTGCGCCGGATCGCGGATGCTCTCCGTAGCTCGAGCCTAAAGGGAATCACGAGCGCGTCACGGAGCGCCGTTGCTTCTCCTTCTTGTTCTTCTTCTTCTTCCTTCTTCTCCTCCTCCTCCTCCTCCTCCCCCTCCCCCTCCTCCTCCTCTTCTTCCTCCACCTCCTCTTGTTCTTCTTCGTCGTCGTCGTCGTCGTCTACGCTTCTTCCTCTCTCCCTCTTGTCCTCCCAGTTTCGCCTCCACACGATGCGAGAATCATCATCTGCCATTCGGGGGAGATCCGCCGCGAAAGACAGTTTTTCAAATGACGAGGCAATGAGGAATGAGAGCATCGAAGAGAGGAGAGAGCAGCGCGATTGACATTGATCCCGAGTATGATCTGCACACAATAGCTTATTCTTGTGATCGCTACTATCATTTGCGACGAGAACGTCGCTCGCTTACTAAACACTGCGACCGGAGCCTCGAGAGATCGGGAGAGGAGTCATCCCGGATGCAGGGGGCGCGTCGGCCGGAGGAAGAGCGGGAAGTGCGGCCCTCGACGATAAATTAGCGGCGAATTCATGAGTTTTCGTCGACGGGACACGTCGGTAGCAACGGTAGTCCTTCGAGGACAAAACGATAGTCATCTCCTCTGTCACGAAGGGTCCAAGAGGCTCACGAGTGTGTGCGGCGCTTCAGCCCTAATTTGCCGGGCCGGCTCTCGGAGAGCGTTCCTCGAGAACGCGTTCGGGGTATTAATAAAAACGGTGAGAAATAGCTCGCGCAATATCTGAAATCGGTCTCACCGGTCGCCGACATTTTTTCCACCCGTCGAACAGCCGGCGATCCGGTGATATCGATGTTGTCCGAAGGGTTGGTAAGACCGTCAATGTCGCCGGGGTTGCACGATCGCGACGGTGAATCGTGGACAGGTATGCCGGACGAGACAGATCTCTCGATCGTCCATATCGATCGTATCGTCGTCGTCGTCTTCCATACGACCCGGTTCCTCGGCAGGATACACGTGTTGGCGAAACGTGTCGATTGGATGGAAACGATACCGCCGAGGTGACTCGATGAAATCTCGCTGCGCGCGCGGCATCGATGCTGATTTAAATGCAGCAGCTCCGCGATATTTGTCGTCGACGGTGAAAAAAAATTGAAATTTAATCCACGGCCATGCGAAATCGCGCGAGCTGCCAGTGGAACAAGTAATGTAGAAAGAGCGGGAATATTTGTCGAAATTGATGAATAATCAAAAACATGACGCAACGAACCATGGAACGAAAGAGCTCGATTTGAACTTTCCGGGGGGTTGTGCACGCCCCTCGCCGATGCCCGTGGGGGAGATTCGAAAGTACAAATAAAAAAACCAAACTGTACGTATCTCTCGAACGTCCGGAGGATTAAAGCGGCGCCATCAATTTTCGTTCTGCCACCGCGGCGACGTGAAAAAATATATTCCCAGGGCGCGTCTCGGAAGACGGCTATTCCTTCAAATGTTCTCACCGCGTCACTGAGTCACGGCTTAAATTATCGTCCGCATCTCTCGAGCTTGGTGATCCTGCGAGCTTCGCGCGCAACACGCGCGGGAAAGATCCATTGATCTAAGGACATTAACAAGAGTCTCGCAGGTTTTCCCGCGGGCGGACTCGAGTCGCGAGATCGAGATGAAACGAGCCGTTCGTGCGACGATATCGCCGATATCTAGGGCTGTAAGAACCTTGAGTGACAGATCGTTGACGTGATCAACAAGAGGAATGCAAAAGGAGAGAAAGAGGGTAGGATACAGAAAGAGAAAGAGAGAGAGAGAGAGAGGGAGAGAGAGAGCCGCTGCTTCGGTGACGATCGGGGGATCGACCAGAAGGGGCTGTTGCTACCTTTCGAGCTGCTGCTGACGTTTTAAGCGGGTCATTAGTTTACAGCCGATGGCATTAGTTCGCATTAGTACACGTTTGTTTACATACGTGTTGCGCGCCAGTGCGATAGAAATCGACGATCTTACGAGATCGGACTGGTGCACCGGATCGAGTAACGGCTAAATGGAAAAATTATGCCCGTCGAAATGGTTTGTTCCGCCCTGCCTTTGGTTCTGCCCGACAACCGTCTCGTCCTCCTTCTTCTCTCCTCCTCTCTTATACAACTCTTGAAATTCATGAACCGCCGTCGATGATCTCGATCTCGCTCGATCGAGGCGTGCGAGTGTCGCCGCGGCGCGTCGCGTCGCGTCGCACCGATGCGAGAGGCCCGCACACGGAAATTTACGTAATACCGGTGTAATTCTCGGCCCGATCCGATTCGGGATAAATATAGGTCGCACGCTGCACTTATGGACGCCCGTTATTTCGGCACGAAGTAGCTACGGCGTGTTGCTACAATGCGGCGAGATTAAATAGCCGCTGTGCGCGCTCGTAATGAAGGTAGCGTGTCAATTAGGATACCATTAATTTTGTAATTCTTAATGCGGCCCGAGCGTTCGACTCGAGTCTCTGTGAGGAAGTAAAAGCTGGCAATCCGTAATTTCGCGTATGTAATAATCGCGAAGATACGCGAAATGTGATAAGAACGCTGAAGAGATTTTCTTTCTTCGCGTGCGCGAAATAAAAAAGAAAGGAGGGTCGGCCGAAGCGACTGAAATCGATTCAAACGCGCTTGATTTCGGGACGCGTAACGCATCCGACTTGCTCGGTGGGAAAATTGTTCCATCCAATGGGAGAAGAAATTCTCCCATTGGCTCACACTTCGAAACTCATGCGAAGAATTACGAACCACGATCGTACGATGGCGAATTAACTGCCAGAATTGTTTCGACAGAATTCCGCTGGTCTTTTGGTCTCTCTCGTTCGTGTAAGACGAGCTTAAAATTGAGTTGAACGAAGCTATCGTAAAACTGACCCAACACGTCATTAGACGTATATTTATCGTCTGATTTATTTAACCTTCTCTCCAAGCAAACGTAGAATTACTCGTATTATGCAGCTAAATTGACCTTTCGGTAGTTGAAAGAGCGCCTATGTCGTACATGTTCGTACAATCACGTTTCGGTTTCGTTAAATGTTGACTCGCAGTCGACTGGATTTCTACGTCAGATTGTTCACCTGACTTGATTTTTCTTCAATTCAACTCGATTGCGATTCGTGCAACCAAATTCGCTCAACTCTGAAATTTCGAAATTTCCTCGCCCGAATCGCTTTTTTTTCTTGTCACGTCATTCCGACTTTACGCGTCGACGTGAGGAATCATGGATTTCTCACCGGGGAGATAATCGTACGTATTTTTCCACATAATTCTAACGTACAACGGTGCTACGATGTGATACCGCACACAGCGGAAGCAAACGGTTCCATATCATTGGAAATGCAAATGAGAAGCGAGTTAGAACGAGTTATAGCGTCCGCCAAACGGAGTTCAATATGTCAAAGGGCGCAACCGGCCCTTCGCGGATCTCAATGGACGTGTGCCGGAAAGGCTGATATCGCCGTTGATAAGACGACCAGCTGTAGGTCAAATAGGTCTACTTTTGCATTTATGCATCGAGGGAGGAGGTGATCGACCAACGAAGCGGATCCTATTTTTATATAAGCGATACAAGCGGTCTTCCGTGTGTGCGCATCCGCGTGTGGTTTTCGCGCGAATTATCTCGAGTCGGCGGACAATCGGCCGATGATCATCTCATATCGAGGATCAACTGCGGCCTCCAACGTGCTCGAGAGCGCCGGAAAGTCATCACCTGAAGTACGATATCGATTATCTTCTATTCTCCCTTAAAGAAAAAACATTCGACGCGTCATTTCACACGTCTTCGGGCAGTCCTGCCTTCGATTTCGAAGGCAGGACTCGCCGGCGACACGAGGGTTCAGCGTCTACGAAATATATTCTAATATCTACGACGCGATGTGTGAGACGACCGGCGAGAGAGCAGATTTGTCGCGGCCGATTAAAAACGACCGGCGCACCGCTGGGACGCGCCTCGAAATCAAAAGGCCGGTCCGCTCGTTCGTCCGTCCAACGTCGTCGTCCGGGCTTAATGCATATGGAAGCAGGAAGCCTGGCGTCGTCGAAAGGTCAGCCGGCGTTTCGCCGGGTGACGAAAGGTTATCTCCCGCGCGACGGACGCGCGATGTGTCAAACGCCGCGCCGCGCCGCGGCGCGCGGCAGCAACGGCCCCTCGCTCGCCGCCTTTCTCACCCTGCGCCGCCGCCGCCGCCGCCGCCGCCACCGGTAGGCATGACGAAATGAAATTCAATCTTTGACTACGGATTTGCATACTTTCCCCGCGCTTCGGAAGCTCCAACGACTGTCAACGCATAAACAAGGGATTACCATAAAAGGGTCCTATCCCCGGAGCGATTCGGCCGATTTTTTCAGCCGCTCAGGCCGCGCCCGAGTTGCTCCAGTCTGCACTTATTAAAACAGGGATGCTTACGGACTCGTTAGGTCGTCAGAAGACGAGGATGTCCGACTCGCGGAAGTTACGCGGCAGAATCTCTCGCTTCGACCACGTTAAGAACCGTTACCATGAGGTCATGAACGTCAAAGACGTGCTTATTAAGGACACAATAAACAACCGTAGACTCGTCGATTTTCATTACTTCTTCTGTACACCGTTCAGTTCTATCCAAAATATAGTTCTTCAGCCGAGAACTGCTCCAGCGGCGATCCCCTACGTTCCAATCGCAGAAGACGAAAGCTGATGGCCCGAGGAACGAAGGCAGCGCGGCGAGGAGAACCCGAAGGATGCAGCGAGGATGATAGCGAACGAGACGAACGAGACGAATAAGAGAGCGCGATCGCGCAAGCGGCAGGGGAAGAGGAGGAGGTGGACGAGAAGAAGGCAGAAGGTGAAGAGGGAGATCGAGCGAGCGAAGGATCGTGGGGTCGTCGTTCCTGCGGATGATGAAGTGGCCCTCTTGTTATCCCTAAATACCACGCGCGGCTCATGAGCAAACAGCGACCGCAGTGAGACTGCCCGCCGGTTAACACCGCCGGTCACTATGGGGGCCCATAAGACCCGCGCCTTAGGGGGGCCGGAGCCCCCACTGGCTTCTAGCACCCTTGTTCAACCCATTATAAACAAGGCCTGTCTGGACCCCAATGCATTATCCCGATATTCCTGCTTCAGCGCCGGATTCGGGACTCGCGCGGCGCCCATCGTCTCCCTCTTCCTCTCTTCCTTTCTCCCTTTCTTTTTCTCTCTATCTCTCACCCTTTCTGCTATCTCTCACTCGCTCTCGCTCTCTCTCTCTCTCTCTCTCTCTCTCTCCCTCTCTCTCTCTCTCTCTCTCTCTCTCTCTCTCTCTCTCTCTCTCTCTCTCTCTCTCTCTCTCTCTCTCTCTCTCTCTCTCTCTCTCTCTCTCTCTCCTTTCTCTCTCTCTCTCTCTCTCTCTCTCTTTCTCTCTCTCTGTTTCTCGTGGCACGTTTCTGCCTTTGACGGGCCAGCTCGTCGAGGAAACTACGCGGAATAATCGACGTCCCGATCACTCTCAAGGCACGGCCTTAATTCGCGATTAAGCGCGGCCACTCGGCGGGATGCAATCGCGATGATTAACACGGGGATATTACAACGAGGTTAATTGACGATTCGTTTTCATATTCGGGTTTAAACGTTTGATTGTACATCATGTTATTATCACTTCACCCGTCATTCATGCAGCAGTCGCACACCAAGAGTACTACGTGCTCTTTCTAAGTTACATATGACGAGTATCAAACGATATTCAACGATATTCAACGATATCCAGTCAAGCGGGAGAAATATGTCAAAAAGGGAAAACGATGATAACGGAGGGGCAAAATAATTTTTTTAAATTTATTATACGTATATGACGTCCTTTGTTTTTATTCACAATTAACGTCATTATTATTATTGTCATTATTATTATTATCATTAATATTTATTAAATGTACTATTTATTTTCCTCGATATCGAGAGAAAGCGGCGAATACGCGCAAAATAGAGGATGAAGATCAGTCGCTCGTAATCCTTTGTCAAAATATGTACAGGGAAAGGTATAATCACGTTAGAGGGATACTTCGACGGCTAAAACGACGACGAATCGATTGCGGTAACTGCTTACAGGAAGACGAGACGATAGAGAAGAAACATCGGACCTGCTAACGTCTCGCTGCAGAGCGAAGCTATCTTTTTCACGTACTCAACTGGCCCCGCGTTAGCAGCCCCGACTAATCGTTGACCTCTCCTGACCCACAATATAGAGAGAGAGAGAGAGAGAGAGAGAAGGGGGGGGGGAAAGAGGCCTGTCCGATATTCACGGAGGGCGCGCGAAGAGCGTTGATTAAATACCGTACTAATTAAATAATTTATTACGGACGCCCGCGCGCCTACGCCCAGTTGATAAACGACGGCCCATTCTTCGAGCCGTGACAGGCCCACGGAATACTCCGCGAGCCTCCAAATGGGATTTTCTTTTTCCTCGACGCGGCAGACAGTGGTTATATCGACGTTTAAGGGATAAGAGATCATCAGCTGGTGGAATTAATTCTTCTCGGGCCGAGACGCGCCTGTTTCAGCCGCGTGCGACTCGATATGACCTTTGTCAGCGAGCCGAGTGTAAAAAATGGACTCGCTTGCGAAAGTCGAATTCCGTTTAGCATCGGAAGCTTTAGCACGAGAATTATTTGCCATTTTTACTTCAAAGCTTGTCTGCATAACGCACGAGCGATCTTTTTAAGTTAACCCGGCTCTTAGGATATTATTAACTATTGACGATGTGTTCATGAGACTCGGCCAAATTGTCTGTCAATCCTTTTTTCAGTGTCGACAAGCAGATGCGACGGGCATGTCGGCTCATTTTTGTCATGTCGATCTTTGATTCGGCTTTGAGCCCAGCTTAGAAACATCGCCCGCAGCGATGTGACAAACAGTGGCTCAGCGAAGAGAAGGATCTTTAAGCAGATGTCTCCTGCTCGAATTGTTCACAAATAAAAGGTAATCGACGATCGAAGGCTTCAGAGAACGAACTCGCGCAGTAACAACGGCAGAAAACGCATTTATTGCACGGAAGTAATAGCTAACTGGCTACTACGATATAAAACCCTTACGTTGTGAATATTTTTTATTTCGAAAATTTAAACTGTTAAAATTAAAAAATCAAGACTTTGTCAATAAGGAATAAAATTTAAAATTGAAATCCAGACTTTTCGCCAGACGGACATGATCTTGTAAAAAGAATGAATATTCGCTCGTGTTATTAACAAAACGACTAAGCAATTTGTCGCGGCTCGACGTTACGCGTGTTCATTGCTCTCGCTTCGCTACAATATAAGCTGCGTCATTTATCGAACAATAAATTAACAATAACGGTGGAGGGAGATCCCGTTTCTGGATTGAATCGTTTCCGGTCGACGCGTGTTTCTCCCCCGTCATATTACCGAGCCATTACTTCTCCATGGGCGACCCAGCGTCCTGAATCACCCCGAGTCGCCAAAGGAGTTACCCTTCGAAGATCACGCGAGAACAAAGTGCACGACAAAAATCACTGATAAATCCACAAGGGAAGAGGCACTTGCTAATAACTGAAAATATCTAAAGCAAAACTGGCAGCGACATATTTTTTTCAAATATCAAAGTCAATCTTTTCTCTGGTAGAGAAATTTCCTTCTGTGATTTAAAAATCATTCGAGTCAAGTTTTCAGGATCCACTGCAAATGTTACAGCACATGCGATATTTCTCATATTTTTGCACATCTTTAGCAGATTTAGAGGTTAGACGAAAGTTTAACAAATCATTAAGATACAAATCGCCCACATACTCGTGACTTTTCGCGTGATTATGTTATCTATGACGTCAGCGAAAAACACAAGGAACACTTTCGCAGGCGGCGCTCGAGAGTCCGCTCACCACCCCGACCGAAAGTCACCCCCGTTGGCGTACGATCCATCCAACGAAACGGGACTCCGCTGGCGATGAAACGGAAGCAGCCTCTGAAGGGGGGCCACACCGGATCAGAACGAATCATTAGTGCCGTCGCGACACAATAGTGCGGCCACGTGGACCCCCAGGAAGTTTAGCACTGCTGCGGAGATTGCGAGACGCGCCGGCGGAGTCCTGCGCTCTCTCCCTGCTTTCCTCTTCTTTTTTTTTTCTTTTCTCCTACGGCGCGTACACGTGATGTCTAAATCCAAGTACCAGCGACCCCGGAACGAAAGCGGATCCGCGACGTTACCGGCAATAATTTACGATTTGTTATTCCGTCCTGACGCTCCTCCACCCTCGGCGCCGCCCTCGCGCCGGATGCGTTCCAGGCTTTTTAGCTGACAAAGAGACGGTGCGTTAAGCATCGCGGAACAGTGTCGTGGAACAAGATCGTGTAGAATTCTCTTGGAGCGATATTCCAAGCTTTCCGAAGCAAAGCAGAGAATTTCCCAAAGCGAAGCACACGGAAGCTCCGAAACGAATCCGAAAATAAATGTTTCAGCCGCATCGATGTAGACTTATCGCGGTAGCGAGGGCGCTTCGAGCGAACAGAGTCGTGAAATAGAATTTTCAGAAACGACTTTCCCGGGAACGGGGCAACCTTCGTAATTTTCTCCATATTAACGGCCGCGATGCCGCCGACAGTGCGTAAACAGCACTTTCCCCGGTGCGCCTCCGTGCTTCTTGACTCCGATCGCGCCCGCGCATCACAGCTTCTAATTCTATTCAGCGCGCCGGTATTCAGCGTCCTGGCGCTACGAAATTCTATGTGCGCGATCATCCCGAGCGCTCACCGAAATAGGAGCGCATTCAGAGGCAGCGTTGGACCGTGAAGGTGGCCGCGCTCGGTGCCTCCATCGCTGGCACCTCGCTCGAGGACGAGACCACCTCGGGGGAGGCTGCTGTGTGGCCAGAAAATATTTTGGTGTCCCATCGACGACGGTGGTTTCGCAACCCCCTGCTCCTGCATCGGCCTCTCCGCCTGCCCCTTGTCCGAGCTTTCCTTCGCGACGCGTCGTCAACGGACAAAAGGGAAAAGAAAGAAAATAAAACACGCTGCGGAAACGCACAATAGCGCGTCGGAGAGTAATCCTCGGATCCTCCACGGTATTGTGGCCGTGCCACTCTGGGAACGATCCCCCCCTTCTTCTCTTGCTCCTCCCTCCCTCCCCCTCCTTCTCTTCCATGCAGCAACCCGCGGAGCTGCATCGCTGGGACAAATTTCACCCCTAAACGCGCAAATAAAGGATAAAGGACGCCAAATTAGTACGGCGAAAGCGGCATAAATCAAAATATTAGAAAGCAGCCGCGTGGATGGAAGCGGTCGGTGCTGGATGAAGGATTTATGGGGTTGGTCCAGTATATACCAGGTCGACGCAAAAGCGAGGGTGCGCCCCTCTACTGCCCAACCTGCCTAACCCCCTCTCTGTCTTTCTCTCTTTCTCACTGCTTCTTTCCCCTCCCTCCCTCTCTCTCTCTCTCTCTCTTTTTCTCTCCTCTCGGTCTCTCCCGCTCGCACTCTCCGGTCCTCCGCACCCTCTGATGCATTCTGCAGCGCGGATCAGCGCGACTTTTGTTTAAAACATGATCTATCGCTTAAATACCTAAAACCGGACTATTTATGGGTCTGCCACCTAGGGAGGTGGGACGTCACCCCGGCAGGACAGTGGCAGGATCCTCCTCTCCTTTTTTACTCCCCTTTTTCGCCAAGAGCGACGCGTCTATGCAGGTGGAATCCCACGCCTTTGAATTCTCTCTCACTAACATGAAACGCTCGTCCTCTCTTTACCTTTCTCTCTCTCTCTCTCTCTCTCTCTCTCTCTCTCTCTCTCTCTCTCTCTCTCTCTCCCTCTCCCTCTTTCTCTCCCTTTCTCTCCACGTTCTCCACCCCCCTCCGATCTCTTTCATCAACGGAGGACTTGGCCGCTTCTCTCCCCCTCGCCCCTCGATCCAACGAAATTTGACACGTTCCCTTTATAACGCCAAATATTCTTTTATCATTTGGACACACTTTCCTGCCGGCGGGACCCTTTCTCTCTCCTTCTCTCTCTTTCCTCGTTTATTCTTCCATCATGGAATCCTTACAAAGGATAGTATCTGCAGTGATAGCAATGACAATATGGATCCTCGATCGGCACAAAGCGGCCAAAGCGTGAATAGATATAATATTTCCTTGGACATGCAAATGTATCGCGCGCAATTACGCGCTTCTGCGCGTTCGCACAATCGGCCCGGCTAATACCGTCCGAATTCGTGGGCCGTGTGTCAATAAAGACGACATTACAATGTAGCACGATCGATAATTCTCCTCGCGACGGAAGAGACGATTTGCTGTGTCCTTAGATTCATCGGTTGAATATTCCCGTTATTCTAATCCGATACACTTGATCGATCGACGAGAATTTTTATTTTTTAATTTTTCTAGCACCGCGTGGTAAACCGGTCGCCGCACTTTGTACGCGTCAGCGTTCGAAGGCAAAAGAGCGGGAAAGAAGGACGCTTGCTCGGACCGGGAACCAGACGCACCTACATTCGTCATTTTCCCGTTTTTCCACGGTCAGATTTTCCGGAGCGATATATGCTCGATTCTCGCGATGCGATAAACACACGAGATGACGAGGGACCGTTGTTTCTGCGCCAAGAAGTGCACGACACGTATATCCTCCTCTCTCTCTCTCTCTCTCTTTGTCTCTCTCTCCCCTTTGCACTTCTCCTCCGTCTCACCTCGAGCGAGACGGGTGAAAAGCGCGCACTTTAGATGGACACGTCGATAGATCCACGGACGGAAGAGAAGGAGCGAGGGAGAGAAGGAGAAAAAGCAGATGAGGATCCACCGCTGAGGTTGTGGCAGCGGGACAAAAAGCCGCGGAGATTCGCAGCGGAGATTCTGTCAACCGCTGGCCGCGGAAACCATGTCCCGAGGAGCATAACTTTCGGCGCACTTAAGTGCTTCCTCGCGCCGGCCTCTTTCCCCGGACGTCGCACCGTGCGTCAAATTACGTTACTCGCTCGCAATTAGTCGATTAATACTAACTGTTTGGTCTCTTTCTCTCTTTCTCTCCTCGCGCGCGTGACACCAGCAAGGTCCAGCGGGAAATGGAACGACGGGGCTCTTTATTTGCCGAAAGAAAATCGCGAACGCGCGGCTCATTGAAATTACACATAGCGAATCGCCGACGACAGGGCTTAGCGTACGTCGATTCGTCGGTATCGCCGAGCAAACGTCGTAAATTAATATCAATTAGACGAAGTTAATTGACGCCCAACAACAGTCTCTTCGGCTCTTCGTCGAAACTCAATTTCAAAGTTTTTCGCGAGATTTTTCGCGAGAGAAGCGACGTGACGAAAGTTCCTAGAGTCGAAATTCTGGCCCCATCCTCGAACTGAACTGTCCAAATCTATGGATTATGAAGAACCATGGAGATTTAACATATATAGAATCTGAAATCCTGCTCGACGCTTCGAAATGATAGAAGACGCGCAATTTGTCATTTGTAAGATTTCAAGAGGGACTCTCTCGGCAAAACTGCAGATTGAACACAGTCAAGATCAGTTGATGGAAGTAGGCTTGGAGAATATGAGATTAGCGTTAAGTGGAACAATGAGGTCAAAAACAGAATGAAAATTTCGAGTCGAATCCTGATGGTTATTTAGACAGAATATTGTTTAAAATAACAGCAGAACTTCGAATCGCCGTTGCCGAGGTGAAACCTTTTTCAGGGAAACGACTAAGATCGCTCTCTTTCACAGATCTTTTCCCGCTTGACGTATCACAAATGCGAATTACGAGAAAAAATTCGCCGGTGTTCGTCGACTGGAAATCGCGATGCTGACGTATCCTCCCCCCGCGCGCGATACCGGAGCGTTCCGGAGTTGGCGGGCGCGCGCGAAAAACAGATCGCGAACAGCAGATTTCGCGACGAATCGTTCGATCATCGCGGTGCAATCGCCGGCGGATCTCGTTTTCAGCCGGCCACCAAGTTCCCGGGCGGGCGAGCGACAACAACAAGCGACGTTTTAGCCGTCGCCGGGGCCCTTACGTAAAGGTACCAGCCGGCGCGCGATACGACGACGCCGATAAGACGTCGGACCACGCATTGTCGCCGGTACGTAATATGCGCGAGCGCGGCGTACTCCGTGAATAATGTATGTAGCTCGCCGTTATCTACGTGGTGACCGGTCGCCATCGACGCGGGATATATAGCGCGATAACAAACGACAGAATCGGACAGCGGCCCGATGTCCTGGGCCACCGTGGAGATAAGCCGCGGAATAGAAAAGATTGGGAGAGAGAGAGAGAGAGAGGAAACGGCGGCGCGAGTGAAAAAAGCGACGAAGGAAAGTGAGAAAGAAGCGAGGAGAGGTGGAGGAAGAGAGACAAAAGTCAGGGAGAAGAAGTCGTGAATGCATTTATGTATCTCGCACGATCGTGATCCATCGATGCTCGTCTCTGTTTTCTACGCTTCTGCTGGAATATGTCTCATCCAGGGCCGCTTCGGCCGAGACTTACTAGAGGCATCGGTCAGTCGTCACAGACGTGCAGCGAGTCGCGACGGAATCGTTAATATTCGGGGATTAATCGCGCACTAGGAAAAATGTATTGTTACGTGAACCAAAATTCTGTTGTAACAACAAAATAATTTGGTTAAAATATGCCCAACAAAACTGTTTAGTTCCTGTAAACAAATATCTTGTTTGATTACGGTTTGTTCGTATAACGTAATACTTTTGTTATAGCAACCAAAAAGCTTTAACTAAATGAATTTTGTTAAAAATACTATAATTCTTTCTTAATATATAAAATCTAAATTTTAGTGCACAGAAAGACAAAATAAGTATCCATTGGGCATTATTTTAGTTTATGTAAAATAATATTTCGTTATTATGTAATTTTTATAGATAAAATAACTAAAATGCTTAATTTTTATATATGAAGTATAAGAACAAAATCATTCGGTCCAGAGAACAAAGCAGAAAAATATATTTAATTGAGACAACTAAATATTTTGTTATATGAAACAAGATATTTGGTTGCTGTTAAAAAATGCCTCAACTAAACAGTTTTGTTAGAGATACTAAATTTTTTTTCCTAGTGCGGTTAACTGGATTTTCTCACTCCGTCGAGATCGCGCGCGCGAGTTGAGACTGTGATCCAGGGAGAACGAGGGGGAGCGCGAATCGAAAGTGATTCTTCGTAGGACTGTGAATAAAAAAATGTAATATTTTGTTGTAGATGGAGAAAAATATAGTCTTATAATTCTGCTACTCCTGTATAAATAGATCGACGTGGCGAATTGTCAGATTTGAAAAATAAGTTCCGACCGCACACACGAGCATTAGAAATCGATCCTGCTCTCTCTCTCTCTCTCTCTCTCTCTCTCTCTCTCTCTCTCTCTCTCTCTCTCTCTCTCTGTGTGTCTTCGTCCTTTTCTTCTCCCCCTTCGTGTTCTTCCCTCCCCTGACCAATATCACGAGTTATCTTCCTCAATCTCTCGCGACTCGGCTTTTTTCCCCGTTCCCATCGCGACGTGCAATCGCGTTTACAAGCCGTGTCGAGGAACCGCGGCATCGATCCGCCCGAGATGTATTCACGAAGACTCGTTTTACGGCGTTGTATAGCCGATCGGCACGAATCTACATTGCGTATCGTCACGCGGACCGTAGAGAGGACAGATCGATTTGGGCGATCGATCGAAAAAAAATTCAGAGCACCGTTCGCGCGAGTCATGCAAGCGGCACTCCGATAAAGATCTGTCGGAACATTATTCGCAACGCCAGCACTACACCGCCACCTCGAAACAGAGGACACCCGAAGGCAGCCGAAGGAAGAAAGAAGAGCGATATATGACGGAAAGAGTGGGCCTCGAAAAGTCCCGGGGAGGGGGTGAATTTCAATTTAATTTCTTCCCGGCCCATTCAAGCTCATTGAAGATAAGCTCAAGTCAACGACTATTTTAGCCCCCCCCCCCCAGCGACCAGCAAATTATTTCATAAGTCATAAAATAAGATGACGTTCCTCACGATCAGAGGACTCTTGGTTTGCGCGAATGACATAAAACGTAAATCGCATTACGCAAGCAAAAAAGTCGAGAACGCGAACGTCGTCGCGCGAAATTAAAACATCCTACGACACCACCCGGACGCACGTCCGAGCCAAAATTGTCCGTAACCGAGTTTCGAGCTCGCGACACGTACGACCGAGCGTATCTTGGTCGTGGCAAAAATCCATTTTTCATCGGACCGGGTGAGCCGACGGGGGAGAGAGGAGGCGCGGAGGCGACGGAGATTATGGGAGAACGTGGTGTTGTTTTACCTGATTCTGACAGAGAGCAGGCGAGAGACAAAAGCGGACAGGTTGATCGCAGACGCGCTGTTCTCGCTTTCCGGTACCGGGAATCCGCCGGCTGCGAGCCGGCGAGTCGGAATGTTTTTTCTTTCTTCCTTTTTTTCTCTCCTTCTGACGGCCGACCGTCCGCCACCCCCTGGCCGCATTATCTGATGCTTGCTCTCATCGCCGAAAGAACAAAACGCAAGTGGTCCTATCCGGCCACCATCGCGATCGTGGTACATGATCTACGCGTCGCTCCCGTTATCTTCCGCCGATCGAGGATACTTACTTATTGCTGGCTCGAGAGAGGGAGAGAGGAAGAAAGAGAGAAGCCTCTTCCACCCCTCGGGACCACGGCTACCATCTTGCCAAGATCGTACAGGCCGACCTTCGTATCACGTCGGGGCTGCGAACCAGCGACAGATATAATGGATGTCGTGCTCGCACGCGACCCGTTGTTCTACATGTGCCGCCATGTTAATCGTTCCGGAGGAAAAAACATCCGTTATTGTAGGCGGCCCTGCTCTTCGTCGGGCCTTATCTCGCCGTACGTCGCGAAAGTCCGAGGAGGGTGGGAAGGACGAGGGACATTTCGTCCGCGTCCTGCATCGTGCAGGAAGACCAAGAAGAAGCAGTTCGCCCGATTTTTCCGCTTGGTATAAATAAAATTATTTGTCGCTCGGTTGGCCCCACCCCCCCCCCCGCCGCTCGACGTAACCGAACATAACGAGGCCGCGAGAACGGCGAACGTTCCTCGCGGCCTCGCGAGCGTTTGATATTTTAATGGTCTGTCTCTCGGAGCGGTGAGATTCGATTAATTTTAATAACACGTCTCGCTCGCGCGCGCGCGCGCGCGCGCGATACCTGCCCCGGACGGTTTTAGCGCGATCGGCACGACGGTGCGACAGGTTGTCTTTCGTGCTTTCCGTCCGCGTCCGCGGATAAAGCAGCGTCACGGCGTGACGCGTGAAACCGGAAAAGCCCGGCTCACGTTGTTACACCCCCCGCTGGAAGAAAAACGATCGTACAGGTGCGACGCTGTGCGTCGGAAATCGCACCTACCACAGAGACCGTGCGCGCCCACGTCGGGGGGGATGCCGTGTGATAACGGTCGTGATAAACGCTTTCTTCGTCCCATTAGCGGATCCGGCTCTCGCTCCGCGATGCATGCGATGCGCGTGCGCGCTCGGGATATTTAGTGCACGCACATTCCTCCTGGCGCGACGCAGGTTGAAGTCGCCCGTCTTCGGATCCGAATATGGCGAATTATATATGTTATTATCCGCAAAGTTTCACGCGTCTTTTATCGTTCCTATCGACTTCGACAGCTGCGACTTCGCCGCGATCGCGGGGACATTCTGACCGAAAAGCGGTCTGATACGTGAAATGTACGATACGACTGATACGTCGTATCACACGTCAGGTGAGAAGTGGGCTGCTTAAAACGCTCGTGTCAGTCCCGCGGCGATCCGGTACCGTTAATAAAATAAATTGAAGCGAATCGCCGGAGGTGGACGTCTGGCGATTAAGTGCATTTCGGCGTGAGGCTGCTCGTGCCTCAGAGCGAGCACGTTTCGAGCCACGACATGACACACGTCGGCTAGGCTGACGACACCGATACGACACCGATACGATCGGGGAAACCGATCCTGCGGCGGCGCCGCCGCGCTGCCGATTGCGATGACAAAAGTGGATTGCCCATTGCCGGCTGGATTCGGGGACGACGGGGGACGACGTCTAATCTTCTCCGTGGGTCAAGCCCCGTGGATCACCGAGGGATCGTGAGAAATCGCGAGGACACCGCGGCGTAGCGAGGGAGGGAGGAAGGGAGATCCACGAGCGAAATGAAGCCCAACGGGATCGGACGAACGCTCCGTCGAATTCCGCGGGCTCGCCATTCTGAGGCGAAACGCTCCGCTTCGCTTCGAGCGGCTGCTGCAGGGGAATTTAACGTGTATACCCGGCTAGTCGCTGGTTTCCGCGAGCCGACAGGTCCGAGAACGGCAGCCTGCCCGGCAACGAAGTAATCTCTCTCTCTCTCTCTCTCTCTCTCTCTCTCTCTCTCTCTCTCGTCTCTAACGATTATTCGTCCGGTGCCGTGCGATCGCGCGGCCAGCGAACGGGACGATCGAGGGAGCACCGTTGCTTCGAACGCGGCGGTTTGTCGCGTTTCAGGCGAGCTAAAGGTCAATCGCGATCGAGTGTCGTTGTCTGAACGCCGTAAATAATTATTCCCGCGACTCGCGCGTTCAGATCGGCTCGAATCGGTCGCGTCGATTTTATCGTGGCGCGACCAGCTGAAATTCCCGCGTCTGACTCCCGTGAGCCCTTTATCCTGATCTGATTGAGTGAGATTATAAATATCTGCTGTTAATCTCACAGACAATTGTCATCCTGAAACTGTTTGCGGCGGTCGGAAGATTGAGAGAAAGAGAGAGGAGAAAGGTCAGGATTTTTTAACAGAAGATATCTCGAAACGCATGTCGAGCGACGCGTGAAATTGTGCGAATTATAACACGCGTGCGTTACTTCGAAAGAATAAACGAGTCGAGCCGACCAAAAAACGAGCGCAGTCGAACGACGGAAAATGTCACTTTCCGCGGAATATCAATCTCCGTTTAAGCGAGCGTACATCGTACGTCAGTCACGACTTTATTTAGCGACCGTTATCTGTCGGGCATTATCTACCGGTCTATTTCAGTGCGACGCGACTTTGCATTCAGTGAGCTTTTCCAGAGCTATTTTTCGTTTGGAAATTTGTGTATTTGTGTAATATTATTTTTCATCCTCATTGCGAGCGGCCAGGTAATCGCGGGAAAGCAAAGATCTTTCGGAATCGAGCGCAGAATGCTCTCCTCCACTTCGGGGTGGCCGGCGAGTCCTCTCGATGTCTTTAAACATGGTGTTGCGGCGACCAGGGTGAAATTTCCGAAATCGGTCTAGGGCTTTTCGTGAGTCTCCACTTGCGGCTAAACGATATTTTACTGGCGCCATGAGGTGCCTTTTAGGATCTTGAAGAGGGACGCGCCTAACCACACCTTAGCCCGGCGAAAGCGTGTTTCGTGTGAAAACGGCGGGCGAGAGATTTAAAAAGCCATCGTATTTGCGTAATCGCAAGTGCAATCACTACGCGTCAATAATCAATTATCAATTGTTACACATAAGCAGTGTGAGTCAGACGCACGTGAAATACAGAAGCGCGTATTCCGAACACGGAAAAATTTTCAAGTTAAAATATGTTAGGAGAAAGTTCTACACGATTATTCTCAAAGCTACCGCTTGCTCGCGAACTGTGTTTACAGAAGATATAAGATTGTTCTATGCAAACGAGTAACGTAAGTCCTAATGATTATTTAAGAAGCTGACGCATTACTAAACATACATTTCGCTAAACAGCGCTTCTTCGGCATAGATAAGATTGATTAATCGGTAAGCGAACGAAGAATATCCCGAAGCGTAAAAAAGGGGTAAAAAGATATATAATTTCTAAGAGTAAATAGATGGTTAAATAATTAGTAGTAAATATATATGCTAAATATATAGTTTGGAGAATAAAAGAAAATATATAGTTTCTAAGTTAAACGTCGCGCGTACAAATATTCACATTCCCAGCACAGTCGCGTTTCTGAAATCGGCCGGCCAGAGGAACCGGATCTCCCGCGGACATTAGAGTGCGTCATACTTTGCGCCATTAATCGGCCACGCCGGATTTCCTCGGTAATAATTCCGTCTCGTTGGCGGGCAACGTCTTAAGCCGAGATTTCATTCGCTTAAGCGCGGCGCCGGAGATCCCCTTAGCCCTTAAACAATAGCCGCGTGTCGCGTCAACTTTCTCATAAATTTCGCCACCCGCCCCGTTCGAACTCCCAGCCGGTGATCCCCACCGGGGTTGTCAAAATCACGTCGACCGGGAGCGGAATTTTCCGCTCGCGGCGAATACCGCGGCGACGTTCAACCGGCGTCGTAGAACCGCGTAGAAGAGCGACACCTCGTTACTACGATTTTCCTGCATCACCTGGCGTCATCGACAGCTCACATTCGTTTTGACCGCGGGAAAATCACGCTGTCTCAAGGTAATGATGAATATTTTGCGAATTCCGCCGCGCTGACCTTTCGTGCCGCTGCGGCATCGCTGCGAGAGAGCGAGTTGATCTTTCACGTTCCTTGCAGGGCGTACTCGAAATGTTGCCGCGGCGCCATGAAAGCACGAGGGAGAACGAAACGCGGAAGAATCGTGAGTGGAGATGCGTTAAGACGAGCCTTACATTACAGCACGCTTCCGACGATGAAGAAAAAGAAAAAAGGGAAAGGGGAGAGATAGAGGAGGACTAAAGTGTTGGTACCGAGAGCGCGGAAAGTGAGAAAAAGGTGGAGAAGGAGGAGAAGGAAGGAGAAGGAAGGAGAAGAAGAAGGTGAAGAAGAAAGAAAAGAAAGAGGAAGAATAGAGGCCCATGAAGAAGATCCAGGTAGATGCTAATGGGCGCCCATTGTTTTTTCCCCACTGTTTTCCTGCTCCAGCATTGTTCTTACAACGGGTCCAGCTCCCCGCTCATCAGTTAACATTGTCCGGGGCATTAGATCGTCCTTGTTCCAAATTCGAGCTGGAGTCGCGCGACCTACCGCTCTCGTGGAATGCAACGGTTCGCCCTCCTCGAAGGATCGCACGATCCTTCAGGAGAGGGAGAGAAAGAGAGAGAAGGAAACATACAGGAGGGAGACTACTGCGGCACGGGGAGAGAACGGGGGGAGTAGGGTTGGTGCATGCGAGACAAAGGTGGAGGGCTCGTGGAACTCGTGTAAACGAGATCACGCGGGTGGCGAACACGGTCGCGGCGAAGACGAGGGGGAGGACACACTTCCGTCTCGTTTGCTCGATCTGTTCGGTCTGTTTAGCTACGCGTGAACAATCGGCCGCGACGCGTAAAACACGCGCAAACGGGCTCGTTTCCATCGCGTGAAAATATTGGGCGTGTTGCTATGCAAATGCGGCCCCATGGACCGACTCGTCGGACTGTCTTGCCGACAAGCGCGCAAACCGAGCGGCGACGACGACGACGACGACGACGACGGCGAGGGTTCGTGAATGTTTCGATTTCGTGCGAGATGTCACGGAATACATATATTGAAATCAAACGCGAAGACGCAGGCGAAAGGAGCTTCTGCTCGCGATGCTCGTAAATGCCCGTTCTTAATACTCGGCCGTTCGTCGCTAGTTGCTCCCGCCCAATTGTGATTTATACAAGAGAAATCCCGTTGGGGATACATATAAGCGATAAATTTCCTCCTCGATTGCTTCATTATTTCGTATATAACGTCCTACCTCTATATCGTATATTTCACCGTCATAGTATTTTTTAACCGTGCCTACGAAATCAGGGAATGTGTTTGATCTCTTCTCTCTTTCTCATGTGCCGTCGGACAAACGCGCGAGCGACAAGCCGGATCGCAATCCCGTTAGCCCCGTGAATAGCGCGAAACGCGATAATCGCGGCCAGCGCTAATTCGCAACGCGCAAGATTGATGCCTTATCTCGAGTCGGACGAGATGAGACTGCCAAAGAAGACGAAGTGGGTTAAGAGGAAGAATGAGAGACCTGAAGGATGGCGAACGCGCCCCGGGCAGCTCCGGACAGCGGGAGGAGAGGACGGTGTAGTTGTCTTTTAAACGGAGCAACGTTACGTTACCCCTGACGAATGGACAGGAGGAGGTGCCGATATCTCAACCGTAATTTATCACCCTGCTAGACCAGCTAGAAAACCGGCGGGCCCCGCCGTTCGTACCCTAACGTGGGCACGGGCCCATAAGGGAGGGAGAACGAGAACGGAAAATAGAGAAAGAGGAGAGACACGAAAAAGGGACCACACGAATGTGCGCTCTCTCTTTCTTTCTTTCTCTCTCGGGCCTCCAAGAGGGCCCCGGGCCAACCCTCATTACCACGCCTCCAGACTTCCTAGTCATTATCTGGTGGTTCCAATACCGAGATCGAATTTCATCAGGAATCTCGACACTGACATTCCACAAAGATAATCACACCCGTTCTCCTCCTCCTCCTCCTCCTCCTCCTCCTCTGCTCGTACGCGCGCGGTCTTTCACGGGACGGAATTTTTTTGCTGCTCGAACAATGCACGAACTTTGCATAATTTCACGGAATTACACGCGTTTTACGCAGCGGCGCGTTCATTAGCGCTCAATCAATCGCCCGTCGCGAGACGTCGAATGGAAAATTAGAGATTTCGTCGCCGATGTACATAGGTGCGACGCTCGTTACTTCCACCTTTCTCCGGTCTGCAGCAGCGTACCGATAAGGACAATATCGCGGTTGTAAAAGCGAGAATAAATGTAAAACATAATGGATAATAATAAATGAAAAATGAGATTCTCATGTTTGTGAAATGCGACATTTGCGACGACATAGCAGTTACCGAGGGAGACAGTGATTCATAGCGGTTTGGCGAACACGTAACGCGCTTTTACACGAACTCTTTTGTGCCGTAGAACGTAGCGGGTCGTCTTCATCATGCGTTACAAAACAGGCCGCTCGCGACCGAACGATGAAAACTTAATCAGCGGTTAGCGCGCGACCTCAATTTTCGGCCGAAAATCCTCGAACGCGCCGATGAAAATTTTCCCCGGGGTGAGTCCCGGAAGGTTCCGCTCGGGGTTGCTTGTAAATAATTAAGGTCCGGCAAAAACAAATATATCGTTTCGCGCAGTGTGATAGATGATGTTGCTTATTCAGCATCCTGGATGAAGAGAAAGAAGAGACCGAGTAGAAGCGGAGACGGCAGTGAGAGATAGGAGAAGAAGAACAGGTAGAGAGAGAAGAGAGAGAAAGGGAGATAGAGACGGAGAAAGAGGTGTGGAAGAGGTCCGTGGCTCGATGGGTTTTTAGGGGCCTTACGCGGACCCATGAGAGGGTTCAAGGGCGTGCTGAACGTGGATGTAGCCGAGGCAAGGAAGGCGAGGCAATTAGGAGGCGCAGCAGGGTGCCAAAATCTCTGCCCTTTTCCTCCTCTTCTCCTAAATCGAACCACCACCTACGCTCAGACTTCCTCCTTCTCTTCGTCCACTTCTTCGACAGGCTGCGCCTACTCGCCGGCTTCGTCCTCGCCGTCGAGGTGTGAATTTCGTCCTGACGACCGTGTCTTTGGCAATTCAAATCATGTTCAGTGACAATTCGTCACATTGATCTCGTGCTTTTGCATTCAATGGGAAATTCAAATTTTTTATAAGATCAGCGCGTCATGAATTATTAGCATTAATTAGGAGAAGCTGGAAACTGCTCTTTTACCGAGCAACTTAATATTATACGATCCGTTATTATTTTATTCTTCTTTCGACTGTGTGATCAATCTTTCACGCGTCGAACATTTTTACAACTGTCAGACTGATTGGCAGGAAACGATTATTTGGAAAAACGAAGGTATTAACGACGAATTGTGCATCGTAAGCATCTAACTTGTTACGCCACTATCGGCGACACGAGCAACCTAAAGTCCAACTCGGTATAGTAGGAAACTATAAGTTTCACCCGGTATAAGTATTGATTTAGCAGACGTTCAGATAGAGTTTGCTCTTTCCTAGCATGGCTAAATTTACTCCGACGGTCAGTAAAATATTTTTCTAAGTTACATAAATTTTTCAGTACGTCCTTTTAGTAATTAAGTAAAAATAACGTTAGATTTATCAAACTGCAATATTGTAATTTTTTATTTAAACTGATCGCCAAATTAAAATGCTGCAGCGTTAATTTTATATCAAAAGACAACAGATTCTGTGTACGAATGTAAGAAGTAAAAAAATATTATAAGAAACATTATTCTTGTCTAAACGATAAATCTAATTTAGATGGCACGAGTCAGAATAAAGTTACGACTTGGTATCTTAGATACGAAAAACTGCGAAGTCGCTGTGTCAATAGCTGGGATTCCAGAGTTGATGCGTTTCTATAACAACAGGTAAAGAGAGTCCGCTAATAAACAGGATCCGCCCTGGAAGGCCGGCTTGTTTCTGTAAAAGAGGCTAGAAGCGCGCTAGAGAGGCGCTAACTCGAACGCGATTTCGGGGATAAAATTTCTACGCGACTAAATCCGGCCGAAAGAACGATGAAAGCAACGATGACTACGAGAACAACGGAACAGTGTCGGATGTGCAATCGGGGTTTGCAGTTTTACAATATACCTTCCGACGTATCTGACGGGATGGAAAGCTACACTTTCGTGAAGAGCCCGAGGGCGATATTGCATATACAGAAGAAATACAGACATCCTTCCGTGTAAGTACAATCTACCAATGATGTATATCGTTGGAAACGAGTGATATCGCTGACGTGACAACGTTATTTGCAAGAGACCTAGCAAGCATCGACAAATTTAATTTTCCATCGTACGCGAAAGATCTCGTCGATACAAATGATATGATTTTTTCAATGAGGGAAAACAAAAGAGATATCAGCAAAGAGAACTCGCCGTACGAATACACTCCTTCATCTCGAGATAATTCTCTTCTCACTCACGAGATAATTCATCTCGTGCAATAACAAAGACACGAAAATCGTCATTGCGCGGAATAGGACGATAAGATTGTGAGTCCATATGCGTGATTAGGTAACCGCGTTTCTTTTTTCACACGTATGCATACATCTCTACGTTATTATTGACGCAACAAGTGCACGATATTCTTGTAAACTTGCTTTGTTTAACGATCTTGCGCAAGCACATCTAACCCTAATCATATCCTGAATTAATGATCCCGAACATCGCACACATGTATATGATACAAATAGCACGTATCGTGTGTATCTCTTTACACGAAGCATGTTTTGCATATTTAATATTGTACCGAGCTCGTAGGAAGGTGTGAACTTTCAACTTTGCCGGTATATGTACGGGATGGTAAAATTAGTCTCATCTTTTCTCCCCCGAATTCTCACCAGTGTGTTCTTTTACATTGTACTTTTAGCAACGTTTCATGTTTCGTATCGGTTTCGTGCGTATCGGTGTTACGAAAATTCGTACAGAAAAGTCGAGGAATTTCGACGCGAACGTAATCTTCAACATGACAACTTCAGCAACGTCCGTCGCTCTCAGTGCCGATATTTTCAAATTCACCAATTCCGTTCCACAATGAGCAACAGCGTTTCGTCGAAGTGTTCGTTTATACATGAAATTGCCAAGACTGGGCTTTAGCAGCGAAGAAAAAAGTATTAATAACTAGAAAAGCGTGTGGTCGCATCGATATTGCAACATCGTCGCTTATTGTCGGTCTATAGATCGCGCTGCTTATAGACGACAAAAGGGAATGACCGCAACGGTTGATTTTATCGCGGACTGTTGTACACGAAAGAGTACAGAGTGTGTGATGCTATGCATTCGGTTCACGCGATTTCCGCTCCTATTGAGGGGGAATACTCGCAACACCAAAGTACCGTACAGTATCGTCAGTTGGAACAACCATTCCATGAAAACACAGCTCGACAACACCCCCGGAGTAATTCTCTCGTGAAGAAATTCCATGGAAATCTGGAATAGCGGCAAATGCGGAGGACGAGACGCCGTGCGAAAAGAAGTAGAAAGAGAGAGAGAGAGAGAGAGAGAGAGAGAGAGAGAGAGAGAGAGAGAACACTCGTGTTGTCCGGAAATCAAGCTAACACGGCGCGGTTGGCTGATTTTGTTACGAAGTGTTACGTCGAGGAATTTTCCAACGAATGAACAGCACCTCTGTGGATGCTTTTCCGCCGTAATTCGCCATGACAATAAGTTCAGCGACATAAAAGTGGCAAATGTCGTGAGAAATGTACACAAAGACGACCTACATGCGCACTATTCACCGTTCTATAAAATCGACACACGGCGCAACCTTGTTAAAGTAACTTTCTGATTGCTCGCTCTTATTTTTAGCATTGACTCCCCTTCTCTCTCCTTCTTTCTCGCGTACTTCATAATACAATAAACCGTGAAAGTTATCGATTAGAATAAAACGACGTAAGAGTTTTATTCGAACGGGTCAATCGATCGTGCATATTAATATTAATAACCGTCCCCACACGTGCGCGCGTGACTACCTCAAATGAGAACGTCAATTCCTTATAAAACAATTCAGAGAGATCGATCACGATGAATCCGCGCGTCATTCGAGGGAATCGCGACGCCGCGCAAAACCGCCCTCGATCTCAGCCGACGAACGAGGGGTAGGAAAAAAAAAAGAAACAGCCGACAAATTCATGCGTATAGGTGTCCCACTTACTTTATCGCACCACCGACAGCGGGAATTCACGTCTTACTGACGTATATAATCGCACGCGACGTTCGACGCGAGACACGTGAAGCCGGGGGAGAATTCTCTCAAGGCTACTCGCACAGCGCATTAATATTAATAATACAAAATCCAGCTACGACTCGACCAACTCGGATTTCTCGAGCAAGCGCGGTCAGCTTGATTGCGCGTACGATTACATTAAAGTAAAAATTAAGTACGTTTCTCGTCAATTCGACGTGGGATCAGTTGAAGCCGCGGGCAGGCGAGCGAGAATCTTTTCCTTCCGTCAGAGAGTCTTCGGGAAAGTATGCGGGCGATCGATTGTACGCAAAAAGCCAACGGCGAGATAACGCACCACGGTAGCATGGGCTACTATTGGCGATCGTAAGCCCGCGGTTTTACGACGGTGTGCTCGCGTAAAAATCGGCCAATCGCGCAATTATGATCATGCAAGGACAAAAAACTGCTTCCTCGCTGGTTATAAATTCGCGCTTGTTATATTTGCCGCGTTTATCATATTTTCGATCTCGACCGGTCGACTCGTTACGAATCAATACTTTCTCGGAATGTATTAAGACAAACTCGACCAATAACAACATCAGCTGGATTTTAACGACAGAGTCTAGTTTGTATATCACACACACTCGTTGACACCGGAGTTGTGCAACCGTGTCGCCTGTGTGAAATTCGTGTAAACGGCAGTCTTTGCGGGATCTTTCTCGAGAACGCCGCGACTCCGCGTCGGCCATTTCCGCTGGCTGGGAATAGAATTTACAGCTGGTTTAATAAACGCTATGCGCGTAAATGTCGGGCGTGATGGTATCAGCGGGTAACACGAGATCACTCTCGCGGATGATCGCGATACTCGTATGACCTCGCGTAAAGTGCGCTGAAGTCACGTCTCTCTCGGAAGTCGACGCGCGATAATACGACGCTACAGTTGTAAATTGATAGAGTTCTATTCGGGGTAAACGATCGCGACGAAGTGTTGCTACATGGAAAACAACAAGCGACACACTCTCTCTCTCTCTCTCTCTCTCTCTCTCTCTCTCTCTCTCTCTCTCTCTCTCTCTCTCTCTCTCTCTCTCTCTCTCTCTCTCTCTCTCTCTCCCCTACCCTCTCGTGCAGTCGCATTTCAAAGTCGAATTTCCATGCGCGATATTTGCATAAGTCGTACACCAACAAAATGCCTTACTCATCTCATAATTCATTTCCCACCTACGTTCTATCGCGTGCGCATACTTACATTAATAAACAACTAACCCGCATACATATCTGCTACCAGACCAAAGCGACCGCCTATGTCCTCGAGAGGGTTAGCATGCCGAGGGATAAGGAACAACAACACGATTGCTCGAGCAACTTTAACCTTTTCCGCCGCTCGTCCGCTACAATTAATTAAGGAGAAGAAAAGAGAGAGAGAGAGAGAGAGAGAGAGAGAGAGAAAGCGAAGAACACACAACGAAGGAGCAAAAAGTCCGAGCACTCACGGTTCGATTCGCGCTTCATTATCAGAAGCGTGAATCAAACCGTGCGGGCGTCGAGCCGAGCCTTCGCAGCGATCCGGCGCGATCAAATGTGTCGTTTCACCTTGAAGGTGTTGCTAAGGTTGGAAGTTCCCCAGGCTGGTTGCTCCCTAGGCGGGTGGCACAGAGAAAGAGAAGGAGAGAGAGACAGAGAGAGAGAGAGAGAGAGAGACAGAGAGAGAGAGACAGAGAGAGAGAGAGAGAGAGAGAGAGGGGGAGGGAAAGAGAGAAAAAGAGAGGAGAGCCCAACACTACACTCACCCTCTGCCAGTGGACTTAGGCATGCGCAACATTCGCGGTGGTCAGCGTTATTGAGTGGCCGGGCGAAAATATACGTGCAACATGACTGCGCTCTATATCGGTCGATTCTAAGGACATTGTCCAGTCTCTGAACCACCCCGCGAGCCGGTCAGTAATGCCGCGGCGACACTCAGCGACGTATCATCACGACGTTTTCCATCCACGAGCTTCCGCGGCCAGCAGAACCGCCGCTTTCGCGCCAATTTCGTACAGTACGTATTTAAGAAGATCGAACAGAGTCGAGCAGTTTTCCGATCGCCGATCGCCGTTGGACGCGCGAGCGAACTCTCGGTGTTTACGCTGCCGCTTGTGTTTTCGCGACAGTTGCTGCGCTTGAGATGCATTTTGCATTAGGCGACAGCTGTGTTATCCACACCGAGCTGTGTCATCCGAAAATCGAGATTGTCAAACTTGTCGAAAAAAAGAGCCGACTATTTTCGCGTCGAATAGACGATTGCAAAAACACTCTTTATGTTGCACCGCACCGTTAACTCGAGCGTCGTGCATTCGAATTTTCCGTCATTCTTGATATTTTGCTACATATTATTGATACTAATCTTTTTTTTATCGGAGTATATCTCCGCAAGCGTGCAGAGAGTATCGCGAGATTGTTGTCCATGTTCCGTAATTGAGCGAGTTTACTCACAATCTGGTCTCGTGACTCCGGTCGGCGAATGAATAATTAAATAAATAATTACGGGCGCTACGCTGTGCGTCTCGGCGGCTCCGCTGCCATATCGACTGTTCTCACTTTGCGAGCGATCGATAAGCGATGACTAGGCGGCAATTACTTCTCCTGTGATTGGCGCAATTATCCGCTTTTGCATAATGTGTGCTGACTTATATACGATCGACGCAAAGTCGGATTAAAGAGAGGACGAAGGAGAGCGAGAATAAGAAAGGTTGAAATTTTAAAGGGTCACCACGCTCGAAAGGCTAAACACGTGCAATCGGGATCGCCAGCGATCGATTCGCCATGTCCGCCATAAGATCGTGCGCCTGAAGAAATCGGGAGGATGCCGGCCGGCATTTCCACTCTGGCGCCGCCGACGGACGTGGGGTCTTTCGACCATGAGGCGAAGAATCCTCCGGCCTTCACGATTCTGCAGAAGGATGGACTGGATTCAAGCCTGCCGCTCCTCCACATCAATGAGGAGGACGAAACGAGCGCGACGCGGCTCACGAAGCTCGAGAACATGAGGAACGATCTCTACAGTCGCCACAGGCGCATCAGCAAATCGAACGATCACCTGGTCCTCGCTAGTCTGCAGTCGAACCAAACGAATCCGCTGCGGAGGAAACATCAGAGCAAGAGCCAGGACAGCCTGAGCGCCGAGGAGAGACCGGCCACGACTAAGAGCAGCATCGCCTTGTCGACGGAGGACTTCAACGAGGTGCTGAATGCCAAACTGAAGAAGATCCAAGAGCAAGCCGAGGCCGATCAGAGCCGCAGGTCTCCGAGGAAATTGATGTCGCAGAAGAAGCCGTTCATCACGACCGTGAAGACCGGTGAATTCCTAATGCCGCCGCCGGAAGTGGCAGCCCTCCTCGGCATCGCGCCCATTGGAAACGACGAGGAAGCGACGACGACGACGACGACGGCGGCGGCGGCGGCGGACGGATGTCCGCTGAAGAGCAAGTTCAAGTCGCTGGTGTCACTGGCCAAAAGGCCGGAAGTACGTCACAGCAGCCACAACGCGAGATGCCCGGCCGCCCTCAAGGCCACCGTGGACTTCTCCCTCGGCATGATGAACGCCACCGCCATCGCCGCCTCGACCTTGGACGAGCGGGTGAGGAGGTTCAAGAGGAGCGAGCCGGCGTAAGTGACGCTGCGTGACGTAGCACGATCACGTTATAGACGGTTGTCCCGCTGTTCAATCGGCATGTCGGTGTCGTGTTGCTTCTTACAGTCGGGGGCAGATCTACTGGCTGACCGATGACGTGGATATATGTATTGTTATATGTTGAATATGTCATATATAACAATATGTTAGGTATGATGGACAGACATGTTACGTGTGTATGAAAAATAAAATAGACGTTATATATAACAATATGTAACATAAGCAACATATAACGTCAATGGGTCCCACGCGCGCGGGACGCGAGCCACGCGGTAATGAGCGACACGGTGGCTAATCCACCACCTTGTTACGCGTCCATTGTTTCCGGAAGACAGGAACGTTCATCTCCTGTACCGCGTGCCTATCCATAGCACTAATTATCCTGTGGGAATGGGAATCCTCTGATTGCTCATTGCTTTCACTGCGTTCGCGGGATTTCGGGTTTGATTGTTATTAATCAAACTCGCTCCCAAGAAGCAGAAATTCTGTCACCTTCCATTGAAACGCCTTCGGGGCTCGCTCATCGTCACGTTAATTCGACCGATTAACGTTCCTCCCCGTGCGTGGAGAAAAGAGAAAGAAACGAAAAACTTCTGTCGTCCTTATTCGTACTTTGAATGCGTTCTTGCCCGTCCGCGAGTCCGCGAATGTGCTCGCGAGATTAAAAGCGCGCGAATAAAGAGGACGAGGCGAGGCACTCGAGGGGAGGACAAGGGCGTATAAGAAGAGCGGGAATTGTTTTTCTAGCAGATTCCCGCAGGCGCCGCGAGCTTTACCGAAAAAGTTGGAACCGATCGAGGGCATGACGAATTCGCTGCCGAAGCTCCGCGGGTAACGAAAACACCTTACAAGTGGCATCACACTTATCACTGGTCCTTAGTTGATAGCAGCTGCTTTCTCCGCTTTTCTCTTTCTTTTTTTCTCTGTTACTTTTTTTCTCGCCGACCCGATTTATTCTCGCGCGCGTGAGGTCGCAGTCGAGTCCCTCCGTGGGCCGTTGTCGCTCCTGGTGCACCGCGTCCACGAATGTCCACGGAAAATTTGGCCGGAGCGGTTTCATATCCTCATACGATAATCTAACTCTCTCTCTCTCTCTCTCTCTCTCTCTCTCTCTCACGTCAAGGTTTGTCTTTCTACCGACACACCGCTAGATATAACTCGATAAGAAAATGTGCACACGTTCCGAACAAAAAAGAAACAATCGATTTTACTCTGTACGGTGATTCCATTGTTATCCTCGACGACAGGACTGTTGATTTCAGATGTGTCAAAACCTACTTGGGCGATTACGTAGAGAAAATCGGACCGCGACGCGTATTGTCGACGACGTCGAAGACGTATTGTCGACGAGAAAACTATTACGCTATTTTTGTTAATATAATAATGTTACTCCTACGATATTGTCGCGATCGTTAACAGGCAAGTTGTCGTGTAGCAAATTCATGCACGTCCCCGTCATAACGTTTCGTTTCTATACAAGTGTGACTGAAACGTACGCCTCGTCGGCGAAACGAACGACAGGCGTATCTCTGTCGTAATTGTAACTTTTGATAAAAATATACTTTAACGATTGGCGGAATGAGCAGAGCGAGAAGGATTTTGTTGCCTCGATCGAAAGTTAAAAATAAACTCACACAGCCACTCAAACGGGGAAGTCTCGACGGCAGTAATTGTTTAATATAATTTAATACAATTTAAGACTTATCCGCGCGAGATTGTGGTAAAAAATGAAGTATATTAAAGACAGGCGTGTGTACATATCACGAAGACCGATTTCATCGCAAAATTTATCGATGCTTGCCCAAGAGCGACAGGTCTCGCAATAGTCACTCGGCTCTGCTGAGCTTCTCTCGGATTTGTTTGCGCGCGTCAAGCAGTGCCGTCGTTATTTTATCGTTTAGTTGACCGTTATTTTGCAGCGATCAACCGGTTCCGTTCAGGAACATCATGTTTGATCACCGCGTGGCTCGTGGAACTACATGTGCTTCCGTACCTGCTCTCGTAAGTGCATACCATGTGCTACTTCCCAAGAGCGCGGCGAGATCCATGGCTGCAGTTTTCTCACAATAATCATATCTACGCAGATCGATGGTGAACAGTCGATCGCAGCGAGGCAAGCGGAAGCGAGACGAAGACACTTGGCGCGGAAGCGTGCTCAAGCTCAAGCTACCAAAGCGCTCGTCATGAGGATCGGCTCGCCGCCGCCGGTTCCCGGCAGGAAGCACGAGCCGGTGCAAACGGAAGTCTTTCTCGAGGAGGTTAATTGAAAGCTTTATCTGTAGAGTCCCGTGCAAAAAGAAAAGGGAAGTTGCCAAGATTCCCCAGAATCTCGCAACTATGCAATCGAACTCTCAATTCTCCTAACACGCTCGTTACGAATTGTACGGTAAATTTTAATCTCGACACGTTACGTATTCAAGCTGGCCGAGAAGCCGGACGAATCCGAGGTAGCCACGCAAACCGACTACTTCTTGGAGAAACCGGTGACGCCGAGGTATTGCGCACCCAAGACTGGTCAGGACGCTTGCACTCAAATCGAACCCGGGGAGGTGTGTTTACACGAAAAGAAACATGGACTGGAATACTAGATTCAAGTGAACTTGTTTTACCGTGACATTTTCAGCTCTTCGACTACGACACCGAGGTTCAACCGATTCTCGAGGTGTTGGTAGGCAAAACCATCGAGCAAGCTCTGATCGAGGTCTTAGAAGAAGAAGAAATCGCCGCTCTCAGGGAGCAGCAAAGGAGATTCCTCGAACTGCGCGATGCCGAGAAAGCTGAAGAGCAACGATTAGCGGAACAGGACAGAAGACTTAGAGAACAGAAGGTGCCGATATCTTTTACTTTGATCTTTTATCGCTTCAAATCCACCGTCGGTTTCTTTTACATTATCATAGATAGACGAACAGTTCTGTATATCTATCGCGGAGGAAAGGTGAAACAGCAAATTCGTTTTCGATCCGCAGGATCGACGTCTGAAACAACAGGAGCAGGCGATGGAGGTCCAACAGGAAACCGAAGAGCGCGTCGCGGCGGCGGTATTGTTAACGGGATACATCGCCGAACTCTTGCCCGCGGTTCTCGAAGGCCTGAAAATGTCTGGCTACCTATTGGACGAGATCAAAGCCGGTTCGTGAGCTCACCAGAAAAACTATCTTTCCAGAATTTGTTGACCGCGAAGGTTCCTGAATTTCCTGAAGTTCCTTTTATTCGCCGAGTCTGTTGGGATTTCGATGGGCTTTGGATATGTTGCAGAGAATTTTGTCAGGAATCGTTTCATAATAATACAATCTTTCTCTTTCTCTCTTTTACGTATTTCTATTCAATCTCAATCTCTTTGGACCTTATATTATTTTTGTTCTAATGAAAACAGAAACTGATAAGAAAAATTATCTTGCTATCTATGAAATGCACTATAAATATTATGCACATACATTATTTATATATGTATATATATATATATATAAAATTTGTATCGTGTCATTTATTATTTTTAAACTGATAAAGACAGAATCAACAAGTAATATCCACTATTTACCTTGTGAGTTTCTGTATTACGCCAACACATTACCAACATGAACGTGTTTCAGATGTCGAGGAAGGTTTCATGCCGTGGTTAATGAAGGAAGTGAAAAAAGAAATGGGTAACATGATTGAAAGCCGAGAATTACTGATGGGTGAGTTGAGAGCAAGTGACAAATTAGCGAAAAAATGTCCATGTCTTTTGCTTTGTCAGACATCATGGGATTTGATTGACACTTATAGAGATCATCAGAGAGATTTTGGAAAACCGCGCACAAACCTATCGGCAACTCGGTGAGGAATATGACGCCTCGAGAGAGAAGAAAGAGAGAGTGGCCGAGGAAAGCGTGGAGGAGGGTGGTGGAGTTGACGACAACTTTGCGAATTATCAGTCACCGACGATCGAAAACCATGACGCGATATAGCGAGGTAAATTAATGCAGAGATCTAATTAATATTGACAAACTGATACAAACTGAAATTAATACAACGTTCACAGCTGCGAAAAGAAAACAAAATTTCTTTAGCGCTCATGGTTTGCGTCAAGCGTAATTGGAAAATGGACGGAGCGAGATCTATAATCCGACAGAGTAACTTTCGTGATCGCTATCACAATTCGATAGGCGTTAATCATGCGCTACGATTGAAAAACGAACGGGCACGCCATAGTTAGCTTTGGATTTAGGGATTCACCTTCGACCAGCACGGGACCAATCTCCGAGCCCGGTGCCTTTTACATTAAGCAGTGTACACAGCTGCGCGACAAATCCATCTCCTCCGCTCGAACCCCATGACAGGTCAGCGCCGCGTTGGCGATCCCCATGGTAAACAGTAACCACCGCAAACGAACGAGAAAGACCCATCAGAAATTAATTATCGATTCTCGAAGTCAGCGCGGCGTAATCTGTCATAAGAAAGAGAGATGCAGCGGAAAAAATAACTTTCGCCGCAGCAATATTTCTCCCGCGAAACAATTTCCTTTTTTCTTTTCTCATATTTCCATAATATACTCAAGTGTTTTTTTTATACGATATCCCTGTTCAATTATTTTTAGAACGTAGTGTTAATAACTTATTTGTCTACAGTTTACAGTCTGGCTTGCGAATGCATAACGCTGCACAACGCTTTCGAGGCGGATTAAGAAGCTGATTACGTTCCAAAATATAACTTGTGGTTTATTTATAGCCAGCTCAAAGAAATCATCCAAATTTAGTACATATGAAATAAATAAAAATATAGAAAATTTTGGTACGCGAAACATATTTCTCCTTGATCTCTACTCTGAATTATTTCCAGTAAATTACAACACACACACACACACACACACACACACACACATACACAACACTACCTTCTAGCAAAACTTCCAGGCAGAAGAATGCTTTCCAGTCTTAGTGAATGATAATTCAACTTTCGTGGATTATCTTCTAATCCACATAGACAAGCTGCCGCAGCTGGCTATACTCTTCCTGAGTCAGAAGTAAAAATATAGCGTCGCTAAAACAGGATTTCCACTTCTCTAATTAGACTACTATTTCAAAGAACAATAAAGATTCAATAGCAGTGTCGAATATCTCTAGTCAAATGAAGCATAACAACAATAAAGATTAATAAAATTTTACAGCAAAATTGCTTGTAATAATACGTAAAAAAAGTATGCCAAAATTAACATCCGTATATCTTTTACACGAATTGCAAGATATGTCTGTCCTTGTCTCTGTCGAAAGATTTCTTTCAATATAAATAGCTTTATATCAATATTGCTAATAGTAGAAACAATTTATAGAAGTATTTTATTTTACCCACTGTAATTTTGAACTTTTTTCGTCGGATTTAATGAAATCGATAAAAAATTGATGTTATGACAATTACAACGAAAATTAAACATTTAACTAGAAATATTTATTAAAGATTATATCTACTCCGGAATTAAAAAGCTCAATTCTTTTTTTCATGTATATTTATCGAAAGAAATATTCTTCTCGAGGTATGGTCATTGGCAATATCTAGGGTCAGTATAAGCCTGGTTTATCTCAAGGGTTGAATTATCTTAACAAATACCGAAGAGAGAGAGAGAGAGAGAGAGAGAAAGAGATAGCATCTGATATCCATTTTTGGGCGCCGGTACACCGCAAAAATAAAAAAAAAACCTGTCCGCTCCAATCAGTATTAGATCGATCATAATAGGATGAGGTTTCACGGTGAATTGAGATCGGCACAGTTTTAAAAAGCCACCCACCCGGTTTAACTCGCCCCTCGCGGCGGCGAGACAGCGGGGTAAGGGAAGGGGACATATTGTATTGGATTAAATTAAGCAAGGGGGGTACGTCCTCGTACCGAGCATTATACGCGCAAAACTTGTGTGCCAAGTGATTCGTGTTTTTCGGCTGGACAGGGATGGCAGCAGCGGGGAGACGCCGACTCACCACGAGGGCTGAAGAGAGGTAAAAGATGTCCGATGCAACGGGACCGATATGCCGCGAGGGATCCAACATTATTTTGTCATGTGACCCGTGTCACCTGCGTCTCCACGTGATTTTTCTCCCTCCAAATGTAGCACGTGCAAATTCGAGGAACTCGCGCTTCAGAAGTGCGCAAAATAAAAAAATACTGATCGACGCGCTCTTCTGAGCAATGTTACCTCATGCACGTGTTACATGACGACTCGTGGAAATGGATATTTGCACGAAAATGTTGTGCGTTGCAAAATTGCAAAATTCGCGCGCGTACTCGCTTTGCTCACCCGCCTAGATGAAAACGAGACGCTGACATAGTTTAATGTTTACCCGTAGACAGTAGTGGATAGTATTGACTCTTAAAATCAAGTAAACAGTTCATAATGGTTAAACACTGGCTTAATCACGGGACACGGGCCGTCAGGGATGGAGGACATGGGGCATACGGCGGTCACGTGTCGTGTTACACGGCACTCGTTTCTGCGGGGCACGGGCAATATGTCGACGGCACGTGCATTGCGGAAGTGCACTTTAACTTCTCTCGCGTAGTACGCGACGTAGAGATATCTCTCTCCGATTCCCTGCGAGTACGTATAAAATGTCTGAATCAGCTCAAATTGAATTTTGCAAGTGTAATCATTGTTTTCTTTCTTCCGCAAGGATACGCTACGTGTGAAAAATTATACAATGCCAATAATGGCTCTGTAAGCTTTCAATATAATTCTGACAACTAGGGACACGACGAGGTGACTTGTACAAAAAATGACGCGTAGAGATTAATGAAGAAAAAAAATGTTAAAGAAAACTTGCTTAGTGCATCTCCGAACGAGCGAGATAAAGGCCGCCAGTGGCGGAACACTCGCGAGAGATATCAATAATACATAAGCTACCGTCTCTCGCGCAAGACAGCATTAGGGAGACTTTCGACACTTGCAGAACCGAGACGAATCACCTTTATGGGCCACCTCCCCGCAAAGGCGACCATAATTCAAGCTTCGCTCCGCAGCGTCTAGCGCGATTGCGTTATGCGGCATAGAGGGACGCGGGACAATGAGATTTGTTCCGTCTCTCCCGTGGTAAAAGGATCCAAGTCCGCGCATCCCCACCATCGGCGCCGCCAATTCAGGCTCGACACGCGCGCGGCGGCATCGCGTCCTCGGGCTTTGAAATGTATGCAAACGCGCACTCGTCGATAACGACGATATAATACAGAAAGTTCATTCGCACGGCGCACGGTTATATTAACCAGGCGTCATTTCCCTCGCGAGTAGCTTTGCATTTTCACGCAGAAATCGAGTGTCTGTTTGTGAGAAACGTAACGAGAGAACATTGCTGTAATGAAATTTAACGTTGTTCTAACGACAATAAAAATAATAACGACGATAATAATATAATAAAATATAATAAAAATATAAGAAATAAATTTATATTATATATATATATATATGTGTGTAATTAACGACGTTTCACACAACAAACTTCATTTCCATAATATCGTACTTGTAAATAACATTTCTTGACCGATGTATCTCCCGCCTACCGACCCAACACCGAAAGGTATTTGCTTGTCGTAATACGTATAAAATTGCAAGTGCAAGTTTCTTAGTTGGACTTAACGATGGCGCGTTCTCCCGCGCAAGAACGACATGCACTTGCGTCTCGTCGTACACCGGCACACCCGGTGCTTGGTGCACAGCACGTACGCTAGTACAAGGCCGGTGGAGGGTGCTTCCGCGTAGGCTTATTTTGAGCATCCCACCGAGGGTGCAACGATAATACGTAGATGATAATCGCGATATTAATATCGCATTGGGAAGCGCACACATGCGTGCAAAGGGCCCATTGGTCACGGCGGAACACTTGCTCGCTTGCTGGCTCGCGGTCGTCTGAATTGCACCCTGATTTTAGAAAGAGACGAAACCAGAGAGGGTACGACCCTCCGCCTGGATGCGGGCGAAAGGCGAAATTTATCAACAAACGGCGGTAAAGGTAGATTTGACGTCACCGGCGTTCCGTTTGTTAAAAGAAATTCGTTATTCGTGGAAATAAATTGTCCAGAGCGTTGTTTTAAGGTTATTTCGCAACTATTTAATATTGACTAAATTGCCTGAAGAATGGTCGAACAAATGTCGTCGATGTATTGCAATATATCGGAGAGATTGGACAAATATCACGTTTGTTCTCGCATTTCTTCGTTCTCTAAGGAGTCTTCCCGATACCTACGCACCCTTTGACTAGGTTGGGACCTTCCGCTCTTCTGTTTACTACCCACGAACTACACAAGGGGCTCGAACACTTGCCGCACACATTTAGGCGCAAAGATTGGGGCACGAGAGAATGGCGGAACACACTCGCGCTCGAGTTTCTAGAGACCAGAGAGGGGTTAGCGTGTAAGGGATGGTGCGGCTTGTGAACACTCGTGTCATTCCCTGGTCCAACCATACATGCGGATGAATCACGTCAGCCATGGAAGAAATTCGCAACCATGCCCCTCTTCTGGTTCCTTGTCAGGGACCAGAATTTGTCGAATTTTCCTTCACAAAGTCGTAAAAGAAAAACATTGTACTTGTTCCCTTAGTATCCTCGTCAAAGTTTACATCTATAAATAATTTCTTGCGTAGATACTCCTAAAAAATTAGGAGCATTTGTCATCTAGTAATGACGAAACTTTCATCAACTTTTCTTGAAAAATAAAAATGATCAAACTACAATAGTTTGTTTGTTCGCTCATGAAATACAAGTTTTTTTTGCAAAATCTACCAACCTGACGTTTTCGTATCAACATTCGACTGGCCACGATCATTTTATCACGTGTGCGATTAATCATGTCGTTGGCGAAAGCGAAAAATGCGTCGCGTTCAGCGGGGAACGTTTTACGCGATAATCCATATAGTACACGACGAAAAAAAGAAAGAGAGAGGGAAATACGCGTTGGCAGGATAATGGCGGGTCGTGCTGGGCGCATCAAGATCACCGAAAGATTAGGCAAATCTGAATGATATCGCGCCCATGTGATCAATGCTCGGACCGTCGGGAAGAATGAACCACTTAATTTCCTAATCAACCGTTGATTCAGATGCACCTTTCGACCGATCCCTCGCACTCGCATGGAGACGTACAGTGGGCCGCAGCTGAGCCAAACAATGTCCTTTCACATGAGGCTTTTATAGCCCCATCGAGCGTACTAAAGTTCGCTCCTGATTGTGTCCTGCCAACCCGCGAATCACACCCGTGTCTTCATCAAGATCGCGTACGCCGGACTACTGACTGATCAACCGAGATCAAGACGCGCGACGTCGTCTTCATTTAAATGAACTACATCATTGCATAGACGACGATTCATCATATGTGAAGAAACACAAGTAAAACGTATGAAATCGATTTTTTAAAAGTCTTTTATAGTTGCGTTAACTTTTGGAGGAAATTATTTTTAATATAGGAAAATGCATATATGTGTGTGTGTATACAAAAGTGAGAGTATGTAAAATAAATTTAGATATTTTTTTAATATTAATATATTAATATATTACAATATTAATATATTACATTATATATTAATATTAATATATATTTAATATCAACTAACAAAGTGGAAGATGGATTTTAAAAATCCATTTGGAGTTAAATACTAATACTTGTATGCGTCTTACATCTGTTGGCTGGTAAAACACTTCTTATGTACGACCTTAGAATTCGTTTACATGGCACTATGTATTTATTGTGACACCAAATACTAGACGATAGGCGCTAATTTCGTTGTTGGTTCTCGCTAATCCCTCCAAGCGGAGATATGACGATCGCGAATATACTTCTACTTCTAGTCACTAAGAGATCTCGAAGCTATGTAAGCGTGTAACGTTCCAACTGTATTTAATTGTTATAAAGTTCAACATCTCGCAGCGAGTTTCCGACATTAAAGAGTGTCAATATCTTCGTGATATATTCACATTGATACATTATGTGATACGTTTCATAGAACCAAAAATGCATTATGAAAAAGTTACATACATGAGAAAAATTAAAAAAGAAAAAAAAAACATTTCACTTGATTCCCCATTATAAAATGTGCTAACTCTCCCTTCACGAATCAAAGAATCTATTCCATATTTTTCACTCATGTTTTACTTGTGTCTTTTCCTCAGGATTACTTTTCTCTTTATCGATTAGCAAATGCTGTACACATCTGATAAAGGAGCAAATGAAGAAGCAAAAGCAAGAATCATAGTAATGTCATTCGAGTTTACGGTTATCAAAATACTTATTCGTTTAAGACAACCGCACACATATCTTAATTATAACAATTAATCCCTAAATCTGTGTTAAAATCTACAGAATCCATATTTGTTTTAACCGACCTACAAAGAGATGGCGCAATATTACTTTTCTAGCTGGTGCACAATAAAGGATGCACCTTACTACAGCACGTGGCGAATCCCCAACAACTACCCCAAGTCTGCTCCTCCCACTCTGCATGGTTGGGCCGCCACAGCGGCCCGACTCTTTGAATACAATTACGTTTCACAGGGTAGTGGAAGACTTGCGCAGAAGAGTGGTACTGGCATATTCTTCATCCGGTAGCCAATTTGATCTAGACACGACACACAGTTCGTACTTGGAGCATACACGATATGCAACTCTACATCGATTGACAACTTGATCTCTCATCGTGATCTCCTGATTGTTCAATGCAAACTTACCGGAGATAAATTTTGAACACGAATGAATTTGAACAGTCGTTCGGTTTTCGTGCAAGCGAATCGTGAGTTTCGAATTTCATCTCGCGGCGACAAAGATACAAAAGGTGTTCCAGCGGTGGAAAGTTTTACAGTTTAACTTTTATCTCACCAATGTTACCAACGTGGTCGAGGAAACGTCATTTCTCTGGCATAATCCTGGGAAACTTCCCCGAAGAGAAGTCTAAAGCCAAGAAAAGCAGAGAGAATGACTCCACGAAAGACGTTTGTGCGCAAACAATCCCTACTCCGAGGATGTACCCTGTGGTATCGCAGAACGCGCTGATAAGAATTGAGGAAGCAATCGACGTGCCGGGAGGATACACTAACTTCGTATCATCTAACACGTGTACGACGACAACCGTTCGAGCCGCTGGAAATCTTAGCAAAAACTCTTCGACAGAAGTCATCGATGTCAATACATTAACACAAAGAAGCATCTCCGTCGCTAAACACGTATGTGGCAAAAATATTTACGTCTCTCTCTCTCTCTCTCTCTCTCTTTCTCTCTCTCTCTCTCTCTCTCTCTCTCTCTCTCTCTCTCTCTCTCTCTCTCTCTCCCCTCTCCCCCCCCCCCTCTCTCTCTCTCTCGTAAGCTTAAACATGAACTCTGATTTATTTTAATTTAACTCTTCAGTTGTGTAATATAAATTATGTATTATATGCATATATTATCGTACATGCATAGATTCTCGGATCGCAAAAGAGTACATATGATGACTGTATGTCTAAAAATGTTATTTTATTTGGAATAAAAATTAAATTTTATTGCACATTAAACGAACATTACATGAAAAATATACTTTCCTCTACAAAAAATATCTCATTTATAAAAGATATTTATTAATTTATAAAAGTATTTCTTTGTGTGAAATGGGGTAACTCCCGCGAGTGCACAAGAGTATGAGATAACTTTACACAAAAAGATTATTCTTTTGTCGTTTTAATCAAAAATTTATATCTATCAAAAACTAATCAAAAACTTCAGGTTGAGATCGCAGAAACTGGAGGTCGACTCTATTGCATCGATGGATGTACGAGTACACTTTGCTGGCTGAAAACAATCGATATCGCACAAGATATCTCCACATGTAACGTTAAACTCATAAGTACTAAGGAAGGAATATCCTTAAAAACTATTAGAAGCATAAAGGCGGGGGAGTCGTTACAAATGTGGTTTACCGAAGAGACTCTGCTCATGTTGAACATACCCTTTCTACTGCCGATGAATATTCGAAGTAAGTTCAAAGTTACAAAACTCAAATAGCTTCTCTCGTAGCTTCTCGACCGTACAAATTATTAATTTTACAATCCTTCGCCAATCTCCTGGCGGCTATTGAAAGATATTTCCTCACGATTTTCTAACAATCCCACAGTAAGTATTAATTTTAAAGATAATACTTTTATTAATCCTAATCTTGAAACTAACTGATGTCAAACGTTTATAGGTAACAAGAGCTACGTATGTCACATTTGCGGCAAAATTTTCGAGTATCCGAATCCGCTGAAGCTACATATAGCGCTGAATTGCAATCGACTGGACAAGACTCACATTTGGACATTCCTGACGAAGGGACTCGCCGTTTTGGAATCTTCAAAAGTGTGCCTAACTAACAATCTGTATCCATCAACGAGCTTCACGTTCGAGCTGTCGTCGACTAACCCGACGATGACGTTGCCGATTAACGTGCCCTCACCGATCCTCGCAGGAACTATGTATACCGGAATGCCGTTGAGAAACGATTCACCGTGTTCAAATCAACTCTCACCCCTGTCTTTGAGCCAGCTCTCTTCGAGCTCATCCTCCACCGAAGTCTCACCCAGTTCGTTGGACCGGATGGCGCCTGTCGAAGAATTGGCATCGAGACATTCCGCCTTCAAGCCTTATGTGCCTCAAGAACAGATACGCAGGAGCCGATTGACGTCTTACAATATGCATCTAGCCACGATGACGTCCTTGGAAAGCGATGCACTTGCTGTGGATATGGAGACGATCGTCAGTAATGCAGGAAAGTCCAAAGAAGGTCATCGTTGTATCTACTGCGGCAAACTCTATTCTAGAAAGTACGGACTGAAGATACACATCAGAACACACACCGGTTACAAGCCGTTGAAATGCCCGTTCTGCGAGCGCGCTTTTGGAGACCCTAGCAATCTCAACAAGCACGTCAGACTGCATACAGACGGCGACACCCCCTACAAGTGCAGTATATGCAGCAAGATAATGGTCAGAAGGAGAGACTTGGAAAGACACTTGAGATCAAGGCATCAACGGGAGCAAGCTGATAACGCTTCGGAGGACTGCCTACCAACGTAATCAACATGCAAGCACTGAATTTGTGTTGACGTTTAGGTGAACCGAACGACGAATTTGTAACATAGCACAATAATGTTAAAGAATGTTTAATGTTATCAACTTAGGGGCAAAAAAAGTTGCATCATCTCTTTACCGTTGGTCTCTTAATTAAGCGCTTTAGATATAAGATAAGAATAATTTTCTAGAAATTTTCCAAAGAAAAAGCTGTTGAGACTAGGAAAACGATTTTTCTTTGTATAAAAGTTATTTTGTAAAATATATTGTTATTATAATATATATTACAATATTATTATATTATAGATTATGTATTATATATAATATATTATAATATGTCTATATAATATAATAATAAAATTGTTATCTTCTGAAAATATACAATCTCCTAATTATAATGATAAATTCAGGCAAATTTAACCATAATTTCTATTAACAACTACCACCGTTCTCAACTATTAGTTCTGATTATTTTTTCTCACTATTTCCAACTTGTTCAAATTCCATTTTACAGCACTTTCTTCCATGTTATGATATGATAATAATAATAATAATAATGTTATAATACGTTACCTTACTTGGAACACACAATATGTGTGTAAACATGTCGATTACGACAAGTAGAAATAATAATTGACAATTCGCTCGAGAAATATATTCTGTTCTCGAATTAAAATGACAATTGTTGCCAAACATGTATATACAAAGATATTCATTCCATTTACAGAGTTAGTATTCTCAAAACTCAAGATATGCCTCGTGTATATCACACTTGTGCGAATATATATTTCATAATAGAAATACCAATTTTTCGAAGCCAATTATGTCGATGTAATATTTGCTTAAGCCAATTTTACAAAATTTAATACGGCGAGCTTTCCGTTATAAATTCCATTAAATACGACTGTTTGCATGTTCGAATTCTCGATTGTTCGAAATACCCCGGAACCGATTATGTACTAACTTATGTACTGTCTTATGAAATATACACACATATATATATCCTACGAGATATACATATATTTAATATTCGCACAAGTAACTATATAATTAATCATGCAATAATTGTAAATGAATTCACTCACTGATCGTTGTATCACTCTTACCACCTCTCATCAAATATGTCTCGGTAAATGCTCGTTAGTGAATGACCGTTAACGAATATCCCTTAGCAAGTATCGTTGGAAAATACTAGAAAAGAGATGATAGAAACGATAAATTGAAAATGATTCAAGCACTGGATTTTAAAACATATAAATATTGGTAATAATGTCTTATTTCTTACAGATTAAACCGTTGAACATCCAGATTCTTTTTGCCGTACGTTGCACATCGTTTTCATATCTGCGCCATTTTGCATTAACTACGATTCAATACAAATAAGTGTCCCTTTCAACCACGCTTCGTGCTCTTTTATATCGTATGTTTCTCTCTTTCTCTTCTTAGCGTATAAACGTACTTGTCTCCTTCTAAGTGCAGAAAATCAGAAAAAGTGTAGTTGGTGAGATTATTCGTTCCAAATACATTGTCTTCATCGTCACGATTTTTCTCGTCTCCTCATCGCCTTGCATCGTCTCCTTTTTATCAAATCTTAAATTCATACTCGCGTTTACTCATTAAATAAATTTTAGGATGCAATATAACGAAACAGAAAATAAAATATAATAAAATAACGCCGTGACGCTAGCGACATCTCCGAGTATGATTCGCACTTCTCTGTCGACTGCACGTCGATAGCTACGTGCCACTGTCGTTTCTGTCGAAAAGTCGAAGTGGTGGTGCGATATTTATAGGATTTTAAACGCTTATACGGATAATTGCAAACGGTGAGCATGACAATTTTATTGTGCTCAAAAAATGTAAGAGATCACGGTGCAAAAACTCAAGTCTGCTTAATCAAACAGTCATTGAACACCGAGAACTGAAAGACCGGGTTATATATGTGTGTTTCATACTTGTGATGTAACAGCTTCAGCAATGTCACTGTGAACACGAGGGGAATGTATTTCTGAAAGAAATTAATTGTTTTCAGTGCAAAATCACTTTCGAAATGGCCACGATCGCTCGTACCTTGCGTCCTTACTTGAGGTGCATTCGCAGTCAAAAAAGAACCTATGCAGATGCTGCTGCTGCCAGTGATCAAATGAAATTTACTTTTGCTGGCGCTAATCAGGTAATAACATGATGAAATAGAAATTTATAGCTAGTACTGTAATTATAAGAGTTAATTAATTTGTCCTTTCCTGATATCAGGTATTTTATGACAAAGCTGCGATTCGTCAGGTCGATGTCCCTTCCTTCTCAGGTTCTTTTGGTATTCTACCAAAGCATGTACCTACTCTGGCAGTATTGAAGCCTGGAGTAGTTACAGTTTATGAAGAAAGTGGCACAGCTAAAAAGATTTTTGTGTCATCTGGTTCTGTTACCATAAATGAGGACAACAGTGTACAGGTATATACTAGTTACTTTATGAACACAAAATGAAAACTAGATTCTGAAATGATATATTATTTTTCTGCAGATTCTAGCAGAAGAAGCTCATCCAGTAGAAGATCTCGATAATGCAGCAGCAAAAGATATTCTTAGCAAAGCACAACAACAACTCTCATCGGCCTCGTCGGACAAGGATAAAGCCGAAGCAACTATTGCAATTGAAGTCGCAGAAGCTCTTGTGCAAGCTTCACAATAAATTGTTAAAAATATAATATGGAATTATATACGTATACATTTCTCACCACAGTCTTAGAAAGAGGCATGTGTTCAGTATACTCTTCTCATAACTGTTGTGTAACAGTATAATAATAATAAAAATATGTTAAGTTACATACTTGATTGTATCAGAAACAGGTCACGAAGTCTGTTTTTATCATAAATTCTTTATTAGTGTTGGTTAATTTTTTCGTTAACAACATAATAAATACGCTGCCATTTACAAGCTATTTAGGTACATCGATTTTATTGCAGTTTGCAAGTACTTGTAACAGCCATAAAAATTTCCACGCTAAAAATTGTTAAAAATTAATATTTCTCCAATCTACTTTTAATAACAATAACGCTGCGTCAAACACTGAATTCTAAATAAAGCCTAAAACGTAATAACCGTTACTTTTGTAACGTGAATACTTTGGATGTTTTATATATAATTAGCGTTTCTCAATTAACCCACGGAATATCAAATTACTTTTTAGATATGCGCACTAGCAAAAGTATTTTTTTTTTTGCGTGAATGTCACAAGAGCAAAAACATAACATAATATTCCTAGGGTCAACACCGTCCTTCGAAAACAAACGCATTCGTCTGGATGATGTGCAATAAATAAAATTCTTAATGATATGTAACTATATATATATATATCATTTTTGGTATTCACAAATTACAATTAAAAATTATCGTTAATATGCTGTACATATTTTTAATTCCTTTGCAATTAGTATCTTCGCTAAATTAAGTTTGCAATAATACTACAAACCAAACGTATATGAAAGAAACAGCATATGTATTTGTGACTCAAATATCAAAAGAATACTATCTATCTGGTTTTGCTGCACAAGTGTGAAACTTGATATAATAGTTATAAAACATCATTTGTTTATGTCAAAATATCTTTATATAAAAATAATTGTGCGTATCGTACATCTTTTTCTCTCGTACTTTTAACGTTGGCTATCGACAATTTCCTTCATGTTACATCTGTATGTGAACGTTTCGAAATTGCGATTATGTTTATTATTACAAATTGTGCAAAAATAAATTTTGCATTTATAAATTTTGTATATATATATTATATATATAAATTGTTCTTTATAAAAAAAGTCTACAAACATGTTTGGCACAAAATATATATCGCATGTGTAGAATCTCCATCCTGGAATTCTAACGGATATAGCACATATATGTACAGTCATATATTCTCATATATATATATATTCCTTGTCCTAAAAATATAATACATTTGGAAGGCAAAAGTTGCGCACTCTCTCTCTCTCTCTCTCTCTCTAGGCAAATTTAAAGCTACCGATGTGTAGTCTATAACAAATCACAAATCTTTGCGAGCGTTAACGTGTGTACAGCATTATTTTCTTACGTGACTAGTTAATGAAGAAGAATTTGCGATTCATTGATTCCTGGCCAATTTACACTTCATCAAAGACGGCAGCAACCTTTCCCTACAGCACGTAGCGCTGCTAGTGCTTTTGCAACAATTGCGACTAAATACTTTCTGTAGCTGCTGCAGCGTTTTCAAGCAAATTACAACACAGCAAGAGTCACAACCGGCGGAGCAGGAACATCCACTTCCTAAGGAAGACACGAAGTCGTCTACGATCTTAAACGTCGTATCTTTTCTCGTAACCTCCGCGACGGTAGGGCTGTTCGTGCAATTTTGACAATTCTGTAGATTGTCGCACTTACAGTCGACACATTTGCATATATCAGCGTCCGCCGTGATCTCCTGCAGGACGTTTCTATCCTTCTTGTTTTTCGTCTCATCCGTCCTCTGCTCGTAATCGGCGGCTTCCTGGCACTGTACCATCTCGGTATTTGCCGAGATATGTTCTATGTTCACCGCGTCGATATTTTTCAAATTCTCCGTAGACGGTAACTGAGCCTCTATTTCTAGCGGATACGGCTCTGGGCCTACTAGATCAACCAGTGAATGGACCGCGGTTGGGAAGGCGTTCAATTCCGACCAAGACTGAGTCCTCAACGCGGGCGCGGTCGCGAGCGCCATCACGTCGATCCAAGGCGACGGTAACTCCTCCTCCGTCGCGATCGCCAGCTCGACAGCTTCCGACTGCGTGCTCGTGATAACGTCCTCGCACAGATCGTGCGACACCGTGCTGAGCGACTCATTCTGCAACGTCGCGTCGTTGATGAAAGAGAGAGCCTCTATTCCACTGTCGAAGAGGTTGACTCCATTCGAGGAACTTATGATATCGGGGATATGACTAGTAATACAATTGGCACTATATAACGCGTTACTGTCGTCGGCTATACTATGCGCGCGGTCTACATCGAATACATCGTCGGCGACGGTGGTGATGGGCTTGTTCTTATACTGCTTCATATCACTGGCAAAGTCCGTCCCGTCGGAAATGTGCGCCATCGCGTTCTGCAAGCCGTCCTGCATGATCTTCTGCTCTAAATTGATCGGAACAGGCCGATCTTGCCTGTCTATACTGTCGCCGCGCGCTTCTGGCAACGAAGCAGACTCGTACTGACGATCCCGACGGCCGCCAGCCATGTCCGCCAGGTTGTCATGTTGCGCATTCGACTCTGTCATTTGACTGAATACTTTAAATTCGTTATAATTCCCGTTATTATTGAAGGCATCAACCGCGTGTTCGTTGAAGTTGGCTAGAACGATATCCGTCGCGAGAAGCGCGACTTCCTCGGTGGTTCTGCTTGAGTCTTCCATATCTTTGGTAGAAATATAATCGAGCTTCCCGTCCAACTTGCGACTGTTCATAATCTCTAGCATCACATCGGTGGGAGTTGCTTGTCTCGCTGCTGCACTCTCCGGGGACGCATATGGCATGTTCCCATTACCATCTCGCGCGAGATCCGCAGATATCGGCACGACAGCGTATGACGGTATAGTGGTGTCATTCGCGCTAACTTTCACGAGTTTCAGTTCCAATTGTGTCTGTTTGTTCCGCTCCTCAGTCGCGTCGTCACCTCCGCTGTCTTTGTGCTTCTATGTCATAAGATTAGAGAAATAAGTATTTATATACGATTAACACGAGGCAATGTTCTACCGCCGCTACTCACCGTTTCGTTGTTCGCAGTTTTATTGTGTGTTTTAATGTGGCTCTTTAGGCTGTGCGGAGTAGTGAAACATCGTTTGCAATTATCGAAAGTACAGACATACGGCCGTTCACCCGTATGCGTCCTCTTGTGCGTTTTCAAGTGGTGCGAAGCGGTAAAGGCCTTGCCGCAACCCTTCTCTCTGCATCTTAAAGTAAATAAAGAATAAGAAAGATAAATCCTAGATACTTGCAGGTCATACCGAATAGCACATGTGAAATGGCGTTTAAAGGCGAATTAGCCGAGTTTTACGATCCCGTTTCTTTCCTTTCCATTTACGTAATGTGTTTGCAAAATAACGACTTGTACCTAACATCTTTTTACACTTTTCTCTTTAAATATCATAGAAAGTACCGGGGACGAACATACTTGTACGGTCTTTCTTGAGTATGAGTACGTATATGTTTCTTGAGATCGCTTAGAGTAGTGAAGAATTTAACGCATCCAGTCTCTTCGCAGTTGAATGTGTTGCCACTGTGGAGTCTTTGGTGAGCTCTCAGTCTGTAAAGGGTATTGAATGCTTTCTTGCAGCCTTTGTGATTGCACTCGAACGGTTTTACTTTCGTGTGTACCCTAACGTGGATCTTTAGGCTGTAGGACGTGAGAAAGGCCTTGCCGCAACTCGGCTCTGCGCATTTAAATCGATACTCGCCTGAAAGTTTTGAGAATTCCCTCCACATAAAATGATTGCAGGGCTACCTATCTCTTGCAGTATCTGAAAGCCATGCAGGTCGAAGCGTTCCCTTTATACCGCAGCATTGACGACTTGATAATATCAATTTTCAAGTAGCACCGAGAGAATATGTAATATGTAAATGCGTAAACGAGATAAGCATATACATATCCTGTGTACTTTTTTTTATTGCTAGCGACATCGACACGCGCGTGATAATAAGGTCTATTAGACTTACCTGTGTCTTTCTATCCACTGAATATGCAAACATAAGAGCACGTGTTAGTATTGCATATAGAACAAATTGCATGTATTGGACAAGCACAACGTGCAAAGCATGATGATTTTCTTAATGATATAGGCCAAACAGGCTTACGGACGAGTCAGCCAACAAAAACAAACAAATCAAAGTTCTTTGCCAAAATGAATGCACTAAACAAGACAAAAGATCTTAAAAATATGAAATATAACTGGAAATTAATTGCAAGAGTTACAAAAAATTGAGTATATGTCATGATCATTTTTATAAGAAATGTTGTAGAAACATTTCAGATGATGAGAAATACATGATTAGAGACAGTGTATCTTGTCATAATAATATTCCCTGGTATTTTGCCATGTATTTGAAAAATCATCAAAAAATATGTACCTGTCTTTGACAAAAAAATAATCTGGAATCTCACCTTTGTGTGTTTTCATGTGAGTACGCAAATTCCCGATGGTACTATACGTCCTGCTGCAGCCTTCGTATTGGCAATTATAGCGATTGATATGTTTTTGATTGCCATCCAAATCCATGCTTTCAATCATGATAGTTGCATGAGGATTCGCACGATCTTCAGATAATATATCATCTTGTCCCGGATGGATTCGCATGTAAACTTCATGTGGGCTGATTGTGTGATGAATGTACCTATAAGTACACATATTTCTTTGTTTATAAACTTGTAGCAGATTATTTTCAAACTACATTAATTTTCATGTATTTCACAGTTTAAACATTTATTCAATTTTTTTGTTGATTTGTATTTTTAATTTAAATAATACAAAGTGAACGTCTCAACATTATATACTTGCTTTATTATTTCTGACAGTCTCATAATTTCATTCGTAGATGAAATAGCACATAGGCACAAACATGCCAATTTTACAACTAAAATTAAGTATGCGGTAGCAGCTATGAATAATACACTTGCTCAACTTAAACTGCTATATGTGGATAATGCTGAAACTAAATTTATAACAAACAGAGTATCTACAGTCACAAAAATAATAGTATCCTCACTACATATCTGATACTTCTCCATAATGAAAATAAAATATATGGCAAAAGTTTATAACTCATTGTCTACCGAAATGTTAATTTACAACACGCAGCAAACACAAAATTGCATCTTGTAATTGTGTAACAATACGCACGCACGCACGCGCGCGCGCACACACACACACACGCACGCACGAGGTATAACTTATCTCGAAATTGTCATGTAGCAATCGCGAAACGTATCAACAACAACAGTCAACAATGCACCAGTGACGTGGACATTGACATACACTGGCTCATTCATGCGCCAATTTTTTTTTCTTCAAACGATCCAAGAAATTTAAGGCTCTTATTTCAAAACACCTTATAGCCTTATATGGAGGGGAGAAAGAATAGCGACGAGCGAAGGAAATATTGAGTGTGCGATTTAATTGTCGGTCTCGTCGTGACAGACACCGTACCGAGCAAGCGCAGTCGGAGCACGATGATGCAGAGAGACGAGACGATCGGCCGACAAAATTTGCGAGGAAATCTCACCCGGTCGTGTTGTCATCGGGTAGCCTCTCACTGATAGCAGCATCATCGTCGGAGTACCTCTCGTAATCGAACACCGCGCTCTGCTCGTAGACCTTCTCGAAGCTCGACAGATCCAGAGTTTCATCCAGGCAATCCTGCAAGTCGTGCGTCACGAGGATGCTGTCGAAATTGCTGTCGATACCATCCGCATTCTCCTCCTCCTTCGAGTCCTCCTGAAGCCTCTCACTCTTCCACGTCGCCATATTTTTTCTCCCAAGTTGCGAAAACAATTCATGCGACGGGCTCTGCCTGCACTCTGACATAAGCTGCTATCTGCATCGCAACTGATACGATAGATCTCTGCCGAATGCACGTTGCCGACGTGAGAAAAGAAGCGAGACGCCGCAACCGCTGTCAGAGAGAAAGCTGAGAGCGTCCAACACGGCATTTTCTGCGACACCGACTTCCCGCACTGGGAAGGGATGCCATCTGCATCTATTTTGAGAAGGGAACTACATCCACTTTCAGGTCTTGGTGGTAAAATCTGCATGTAGTGGAAGTCCGTGCTACATCCACTTTCAGACGGTTTATGTCCGTGCTGCAACCACAGTTGCCATGGTTTTTATGCCAGACTATGCTCGGAGGTCTAAAACGAGCAGGGGGGAGGGGGCAGCAGCAGGAAAAATAAAAGTACGTATTAAATATTAAATCTTCGAATACATGTTGCCGTATCAAAGTCTCCTGTATAATAAACGATTTGACAGGTCTGGAGACGCAAGATGTATCGTTGCCCGCGCTCCGTTCCCTTCGTCCTGCTTCACAATTCAGCATCCCGTCCGCTCCAGACATCCGCTCGTGGCGACTGACAATGGCCGTCGGTGAGCATTCGATTCGCTCGGAGGAGCACGTGTTAATTAACGCGACGAGACTCCGATTATAAATATCCCGCGAGTCGACGAAATATCTGAACTTTAAAAAAAAGCATCAAAGAAAATCACGTTGATGTTGTACCAGGATGAAATCACCCACCCTGGTATATATTTTTTTATTTTCGAAATAAAAAAAGCCAAACGAATGCAATTAAATGTTATTTATTATCATTGAACATTAAATGAAAAGTAGAAGAGTTATTGTCCGCAGCGGATAATCTAACATCAAATAAGTACGAGACAAAATTCGCATGGGATGAAATTCCACTCTTTAACGCTACCATGACTTTTAATTATTCTCCGAAAACGGTGTCACAACAACTTTGACGCTCTGTACAATTAGTTGCTAACACATTTTCTAATCGTATGCATTCCTCTTTAATTAACATAAAGCTACTTAAGGATGTCCGATGCTTCGACAGAGTAATTTTCTTTATTTGCAGTAATCAATAAATAGTAAATCAATGTCGCGTACAGTTGAAAGGTCTCCTCGCATTCCCCTCGTCGTTCCGGAACTTTCGAGAAAAGAAGAGACGCCCAAGGGCAAGTCTCTCTTGCTTCAACCGCCGCCGAGGCCCGCAATGTTTACATCGCGGGCCGATTGTGTTGATCGGCTCGCGAGCGACGACACTTTTTGCCCTTCGTATTATAATACTCGTGCGCCTCGCGTATTCGACCTTATTCCATCAGCAGCAGCCGTGCGCGACGCGCTCGTCACTTCCGTCTCGTATAATTGAAAGAAATGTATCTCGTCGATCCTCGAGATACTCAATCGGCATCGCGTCGCCATCGCGTTGATTAACCGCACGGTCGAATCACGAGTATCGGCATTAGAAGCGTGAGCGAATGAGATTCGGAGGACTCCAGCAGCCGGGAAGCAGGACGCCGATAGCGATACTCCACGTTTCCAGGTATGTGGAATCATTTATTATGCGGGAGGTCTCCGATAACGAGAGCGGACGTTTGACGAATTTTCCGGGAATAAGAAGTCGAAATTTCGCGCTCGGCATTCACAATCCGTCATCATCCGACTAATAATCATGACTTTATGAATCTGCAATTATTCTCGTCAATCTCTGTCTGTCTATCTATTTATTTATTGCGTTATTGTATACAAGAGATATTGATCCAGACAGAGACGGATAACGGTCGATGAACGCGGATCTCTAATTCATCATGTTCTCAATCAAACATTCTGAATAATTCCCAACTGTGTGAGTATACCGGTCTTGTGTAGAATGTTCAACGTCATACCGCTTCTTAGATTGCGATCTTTTATGTTTTCGGTCAGCGCTTCTTTCGAGTCTATTTACTCTCGTTACGGGATCTAAATTTAAATGTCCATTCGTAAAAGAGTATTTTCGAGACCACACAACTTTGTTGTCTCCGCTTCTTGTTGTCATCTTTTTTCGTCAGCTCTTTCAAGAGCTCCAAGTCCTATCTAGACTTTCAATGTCAATAAAGAAAAAAAAACCGTAGCGAATATTCTCCACTCATCCCGACCAAACATTCTTTCTCTACCGCAACTTACCAACCAAGAACGCTAAATTTTTGTTCCAGACGTTGCAGGAAGCAAGTCCGGCGGACGCGAATGCCGCACCGGAAGATCCGGTTCGGGCCAAGCAGAGTCGGTCGGAAGGTAAAGTTTACAAGTTTCCTACACATCTGTGTTCAACCCTTTACGATCTTTGTCTTTGCAACTCGTTCCTCATTAGCTCTCTTGAAAACTTGAAGTCTCATTTAAATTTTCAATGTTGGAACAAAAATATAAAGATAAAAATTCCGTATCAAAATATATCCGTATTTTCGATCCGTCCCGATCAAAGATATTCTCTCTCTACCGCAGATTATTAACTGGGAAAATTACTTTTCTGTTTCAGTTGTTGCGGAAAGTAACAACAATCCGGCAGATGCGGATGCCGTACCGGAGGATCCGGTTCGGGCCAAGCAGAGTCGGTCGGAAGGTAAAGTTTACAAGTTTCCTACACATCTGTGTTCAACCCTTTACGATCTTTGTCTTTGCAACTCGTTCCTCATTAGCTCTCTTGAAAACTTGAAGTCTCATTTAAATTTTCAATGTTGGAACAAAAATATAAAGATAAAAATTCCGTATCAAAATATATCCGTATTTTCGATCCGTCCCGATCAAAGATATTCTCTCTCTACCGCAGATTATTAACTGGGAAAATTACTTTTCTGTTTCAGTTGTTGCGGAAAGCAACAGCAATCCGGCGTACGCGGATGCCGCATCGGAGGATCCGATTCGGGCCAAGCAGAGTCGGCTTGAAGGTAAGTTTACAAGTTTACTATAGTCCTCTGTTTGATCCTTGGCGATCTAGAGCTGGGATATAATTTCCGGCTCGACTTGAATTACGATCGCAGAGGGTAAACTACTCTTTTACTCGCCCGCACTCGGTGGTCACATCTGATGAGCGAATGTGAATTTTTTGTTACAGAGTTGAAGCGGAACGTGGCCGGCTCTGACTGCAAGTCGTTTCGGTGAGTAAATACAAAATGAAAAGAGAAACAAAATTCCGCATGACGGATGTGGGACTATGGGAGATAAAATATCGTTCGAGTCAATGCGAATTGCAAATAGATTCTTGCATGTGTGTGTTTGTGACGTTGAATAAAATACATTGCTCGAAACAATCAGGGGATTACTTAATCGATAGCCTGCATTACATACGAGATTGAAAATACCGAATGATTCTCTCTCGATGTTCAGTCATCTGAATAAAAGATATTCATATCTACAAACGCGATACCGTCATCAGTTACTTTATTTTCATTTTTCAAGTGGGCCGCAGAATTATTTAACGACAATTATTTGACAATATTCAATTATCCGTGTAAAATATATTCATACGCATAAATGCCGAGACCGTTGGCTACTTTTCTTTTATTTGCAAAACAGGCTGTAGAATTATTTGTCCTTTCATCACGATCCCTATTGTCTCGAGTAGCGTATAATGCGCGCAGAAATTGCGCCAACGCACGCCGAGCTTGAGGTATCCTCGCTCACGTGCCTTTGAATATCGCGGTATTCCGTAATATACGCGTTTTTATCCTCGCTGCTAACAAAGAAAGCTTAAATTCTCAAGTATCGCCAAAGTCTCGCGAACGTAAGCTTCGTCGTGACGGAACTATCATGCGTGAAAACTTTGCCCCGCTCTCTCTCTCTCTCTCTCTCTCTCTCTCTTTGCGCTCCCTCGGAGTGACCGGTTTCTAATTGTTTAATCTTTCCTCGCAAATATTCTCGTAAATATCGATACTCCCGCATTTTCGCGACTTTTCAGACGCGATCGCGATGCCGTAAAAATCCGTTGGACGAGTCGATAAATTTGTACACGGTTCTTACTCCTCGCCGATCGAGTTTATAGAGCCCGTTTCGCAGCGCGTAGAAAGTTTTCACCGATGTCGACGTAAAACGTTCGTTAATTAATCGCAAATATCGCCGCTCTCATATAAGTATCGACCGCGTCGCGGAAGTGTGGCGAAAGTGTAGCAATCAACGTGAGACACGCTGCGAAGTGGATGCTGCGCGACATGGAGAGCGGCAGCGGACATGGACGGACATTGGTGGATCTGGTTGGATGCAACGGGACATCATCAATATCATCATCGGTGAGCGTTTGACTCAATGCTCGCAGAGAGCTCTTTTATTATTACATTGTGCATGCCGCAAATTTGCATTGACTTTTGTAACGAAAAATATATTCCATGAATTATTGCCATATATTATTGCTATATATTATTGCCATATATTGTTGCCATATATTATTGCCACATATTGCCATGTATCATCGCCATATATTATGGCCACTTGAAATCGCGCGAGCAATCGAGAAAACAGTGAATTTGCCGATAATCGCAAAGGCGCGCGGCAGACGTCACGGACGGATGCCAGCAACCCGTCGTCTCAGGGCTGCTCGATAACAATGCTGTTGCTGCAATTGAACTTTAAATCACAGCGGCTCCCGGTCGCAGGAAACTGTCTATCGCGGACTAACCCCTCGAGCGGAATGTTCCCGAGAAGCGCTCTTGACATAAACGCTGGTTATAAGCGAACTTGCCTCGTTAGGGCCTCGTCGCGGTATCGTTGTCGCGGAAAATAAGGAAGAAACGCGTCCCACTAGTTCACGCTAGGGAAAAGATTCATGATCGCTGCCCTGAGCAGCTGCAACGCTTCTCCAATCATCTATGTCGGCGCTCTCCTACTCCTCAGATTTCTGTCATTAATAACTCGATAATTATTACGAATCTCGCAAAACCGGTATGAGACTTTTATGTTTGTCTCAACCCAATCTACCCTCACACTTCGGGTTGGCAGCTAATTTTGTAGGACACTTTGTAGGATCTTCATGATATTAATCATACACAATGTCAATTCTTTTTTTTTTGCACATGTTAACATGTTATAAACGTGTAACAATGTGCGAGACCGTGCTTGTCAATTACGCTATTGTGATTGTAGCACGGACATAAACCGCCTGAAAGTGGATGTAGCACGGATTGCCACCACCACCAGGTGGCAGGTTTTACCGCCGTCTGACGTCGAAAGTGAATGTAGTATCGTAGTTGCCCTCTCAATATAGATGCAGATGGCGCCCTTTCCCAGTGCGGAAAGTCGGTGTCGCCGAAAACACCGTGTTGTTGGCCGCTCTCACGTTCCTCTCTGCCGCTGTAAGATTTTCGCGCCGACGCGTTGCGCTCTCTATCGTCGTTTCTTCTTACAAAATCTCGAAGCAAGTCTCGTACGTAATTGCACATGCTGTTGTTGCAGGTAATTTTTACGATAATTACAGTAATCAATTAAGAATGATAGCGAATTAATTTTCGACTTCTTTTATTCGATTTTATTTCTGCCCGAGCACTATCGTCTTATCTTGTATGCTTCGGAATTGTTGGGATAACGCGTTATTGAGGGCAATACATTCCGCCCGCGTAATATCATTTCTTCAAATACACTTTCTGTTTATTTTATATGTATTTAACAATATTTCGTTGATCGCGTTGGCGAGAGATATATTTGTTATAAAAACATTTTTACTATCGCTCACACAGACTTTCAGAAGATTTTTCGGGAATATATTGAACGTGTGAAACGTTTATAAATGTCTCTAAATGTTTTTGGTTATGTCACGAGGTAAGAATGGCTACCTTCTCTTCTGTGCTCGAACGACAAGAAATAAAATGTCGGAAATTAAAAAGTTACGACGGAGAAATGAGTTGCTGCGAACTTCTGTTGAAAGAAACTTTGCTCCGAATCACCTCAGAGGTCCACTTTAAGATTTCTCAAGAATCCTAAAACATCCTGTATACTCTCTCTGAGCTCATAGCGCAAAGAAAACTTTATCCATCCATTCAGAGAAAGTATCTTGAGATTTGCAGAAAAGTTAATTTACAGGAGATTCCATACATTCGTCTTGTTTTTTTTTTTGTACATCGCACTGCCACATTAATTTTTCGTTGAATTACGGGACTCTGGGTCGCGAAATGTGTGCGATCTGGAAATAATAATTGAACATGTCGATTGCTAAAATTCACTAGCCATATCGCGATAACACTCACGCAACAAACATATTACTGACCTACCTTTCAGTAGAAGTTCATACTCACGATGACCTTGTTGGTAGCCTAAACTCTCTGTGATTGAAGGCACGTTCTGATAATACGATCGATACGCCATTATTAATCTAAAAATAATCGCAGAATTCTTCAGCTACTAATGAATAATAACAGTTCCGATAGAATTTTTTTTCGTCGGCCAAGCAGCAATTGTGGTATCCGTTCGCATCTACAGACACGAATCACGTGAAGTTTGTTAAAAGTCCGGATTCACTCTTCGACGATGAAATGTATAAAAATTGAGATACAAACTTGAAAGTCTCTGTGAGCGGTAGTAAAAATTTTGTCAGATACATTTCTCTCTGGCGTTATTAATAATTACGACCGACAATAACGATTAGCTGATTGTTGCTTTTATTTTCAACTTGAGAATTTTTTCAGCATATGTGTTTAAAAGTTACGTTGAAATTTCGCGTCAGCGCGGTAACATAATACTTCATTCAACGAGTATACACTTTTTTTCTTTTTACATACCCGCTGTTTAGGTATGTAGAACGGGGGCGTGGATCGTTATCGCGCGAGAAACAGAGAAATGAGGTTGCTTAAAATTAACATGTAGATTTGTCCAACGTTATCTTTAATACATCGCAATGTAGGATTTTATTACTTTGAAGGCCTAGATCGCCAATCATTAATAAGAAAGATAGTATCACGTCTTTCTCACAAGGAAAAAAATGGCAATGCATCATACTTCATGCACCGCATAAAAATTTCTCACAATTGATCATTCGACTGCGATATTAACCAGAAATCTCATTCTTCTTGTTTTTATACATTCCTTCTTTCTCGATTCCTTCGGATGTTTCTCTCATCGACCATCACGTATTCTGCACAAGACCTTGTCAAATTATTAAATTAATGTTAAAGTATTAAATAAATGAAAAAGAAACGTCATTTTATGAAAGGAGAATCAAATTTACCGAAGGGGATTCGTAGAACGGCGAGAAAGAATTTCAAGTTTAACGAGCCTCTTCGGCCTCCGGTCTCCGAAACATTCAGTAGAAGAGTAACGTATTTTCATCAGCTCGCGGGAACCATAATGATCCGCGCTACACCCACTGTTTATCTATGCCACATATCACAGATGGAGGAGTTAAGTGACATTCTGTTTGTTCGACGTCACGATGCTCTATTTTGAGGGGGCCGCGTTACGCTCCGCACACCTCGATATCAAGTTACAATGTAACACGCATAGTTTTCACATATGGAAAGCCTCCTTGTGAAATTAGTACTTGCTAATTACTGCTCGCCAATTAGTACTCGCGTCTCTCATTAACGTTGTAAACTCTTCTCGTACACGGAGGCGCACTCCACGCGTGCGATACACGAGCCGCGTCCGTCACACGGCAGAAATAAAATCGAAATCGATCGAAACACACACGTACACCGTCTCTCCCTTTTCGTATCTTGAACTCGCTTCTTTCGCTATTCCATATCTTTCTGCAGGAAAAAGATGACAGCGCCTGATGACGACTTACTCGTGACTCGGCTCTATCGTTGCATCGCCGCCGCTCACACGGTCTGTATAAACTGATATAATTCTTTGCTTTTGTTTTATTACGTTATTCCACGGATCGTCAATCTCAGAGCAGTTAACAGCATCTGACCGGCGACGACGGTGCGCCGTGCTGCCAAGAACTCTAATGGTCTCTCGCACTCGTCGTCGTTTCTGCAACGATTATGTCGATCAGTTTTTCATCGTGTTTTCCCGCGAGTGTGGACAGTAGTTGGCTGAGGAAGAGAGGAGAGGTGCCGTCGCGATGAAAGGCGGTGAACGGTGATGACCGACCGGAACGTTATTTCGCCGTGCCGTCAGTTTTTGAACGTGAGACGTACTCGGCGACGTCCAGTTCGATATTAATTGCTCTTTTTTCTTTCTCCCGCGCGCGCGCGCGCGTTACGTTAATATTTACACCGTCGCCGGTGGATTGATATCGGTGCGTAAGACACCGGAAGTGTCATGCGTCAGCACGCGCACACACATATACACACACGTGTACGTACACGTGACACACATATCATTCTCCATTTATCTTAGCGACATCGCCGTTAAAGCCGCTCCAAGTGGAAGAACTTAGTTTGCGGCCCGACAGTAGAACGGTCGCGTCGACGGCGGACGCGATGCCGCGTATAATCGCAAAAAGCACTCAGAGCAGTTAGAGCAGTCTCCCATGATTCGCAATTATTCGGCAATTTGGACCCTCCGTTTGACGGATCGGGCTCGTCGCTTGGCTCGAACTTCGACAGCGAAGTGCTGTAATTTAGGACGGACCACTTTTGATCGCGACGCGAGTGTTATCGGCGTGAGAATTGTTTCGGGCCCGTTTCAGTATTCGCTCCGGTGGAGGAAAGACGACAAGCGGTAGCAAGCTTCGGTGCCTACCTTCGCATTTTTACAAAGCTCTTCGCAAAGGTAGTCGTTTAATTCTGCGGAGCCCGCACGCGTCTCACTCGTCCTTGGCATTTACATTCATATTGCAAATGTATGCGCTTCTCAGTCAGCGTATAAACGTATCCTGCCTTATTTCTCTCCTACCTCATATATGAAACACCACACATTGAACACTGCTGCATTCCGCTGCGCTGAGAGTCAAGATCGCGCGTCCGCATTTTTACAACTTTCGATCGGCTGTCTCATTTTTAATACGTAAAATACGCGGGATGTTTCGCTCGGCGAATTTTTGCGGCGCATGTACGCTCGTCAGACCTTCGCATTGTTTGAATTAGCGTGCGCTGCAAAGTCCTTGTTATGTTGTGACGTGATCCCCCTTCGACCCCGTTTTGTTGAGTTTTGCGTCTCTTCTACTACACGTGCTTCAAGAATCTCATTAGAAGCAAAATAAAGACGTACCAGACGACACACTAGAAGAAGAAGCATTTAAATAAAAACAACCGGCACAGAGGTCGCACTCGCGAACTTCGCGATTTCCCCGACGATAGCGTGTTGCCGTGTCGCGAGTTCTCCTGTCGCAATCGATCTCTCTTTCTTCTTTTCTCCTCTCGCACGAGAAGGCGGACGAAAAAATTTCTCCGTTTTCCATTTATATCTCTCTCTCTCTCTCTCTCTCTCTCTCTCTCTCGGCTCTCTCGGCTCTCTCGGCTCTCTCGGCCCGCCAAGATTGATGGCATGATGGTGACTCTGAGTGACGTACGACCGCTCTTGCACATCGCAAGATTTTTCGGATGCGGGTTCTATGTAGTCGGCGAGGACGATATCGTGCCGATGAGGCACGGCGCCGTTTACACGGCATCGTTCGCGTTGTTCTATACGGCCGTTTGCGTGATGAATTTTTACATACTCTCGAAAGAGGACGTGCTAGGGCCGCGACTGCTGGCGCTCACCATTGCGAGAACCGGCCTCTCGTACACTTGCGTCATGACCGACATCGCGTTGACCTTCTGGTCAAGCTGGAAAGTGCGTGCCGCACTCTCGCAATTACGCATCTTCGACCGAGCCACCAGGTACAAGGAGCACGTCAAGTCTGACACGGTGCGTTACGTCTGTTGGGTCCTGCCGTTCGTCATCATGGTGTTTTGGTCGATTGCCGGATATCTGACGTTTCGGTGAGTACCGATGCTCTTAGCGGCGGAAGAAAGAAGGAGGATAGTTGACGACACGTCGCACGATCTTGAACAATAGTGAAAAGCATACACTTGGATTGCAACGTCCTTTTCTAATGCTGTAATACCTGTGGCTGGACAAGATTCCGATTCTTTTGTCTTTTAATACAATCAGCAGTTTTATTGCCAACATAAAGAAGTGTTATTTCCTGTTGTGTTCGCTTTCTTCTTGTTGCTTCGTAGATCCGCATGTAACTTCCGCTCTCGAAACTTCCGGAACACCACTGAAATTTTGAGCGCGAAGTCAAGGCTGGAGGATATTAAAATATCCAGACATCCTCTTTGTATGATTTAAAGGAAAAGTTTTCAATGCAAGTATCGCTCTTGTGTAATAATGGAGAAATTCATTCTGTTACAAAATTTAAATACAAGAAAGCTAATTAACACTTCACTTTCCGACGTAATTCCAACTTCCCAGTCTTTTTTTCGTTTTTTTTTCTTTTTTTTGTTGAAGAGATATATATCGGAGAGTAGCAAAGATGATTTCATCGTCATTTTCACAGCTTTGTTTGTTGTCGCAGTTGTGAGCCCAAAGATCCACTATTCAACGGTCTAACTTACACTTTCATCAACACTACGCTGTCGATGCAGCTATTGAGATTCATCAGCCTGTCGTTCCTTCTACGTGAGAGATTTCGTCAACTTTGTGAAATATTGCTGCTGCCCGAAGGTGAGTCGACCGCAAAAAGCGATGGCAAAGAGTGATACGTTTCTTGCGTTTCGCGCTAGTTCGTGCGTCAACGACTAATTTATTGATGAGCATTCTCTCGGGCATCGTTAAGCCGCTCTCGCGGGATTACTAAAGGAAATTGCGAAAAAAGAAATCTCAAAAATTTATTTAGAATATATTTGCTTCAAATATTATTCAAATAAATGACACATATGATAAATATTTACACAAAATATTTCTCTTCTCATCGATTTCTCGTGCTGCCTGGTGCTCGGGAGAGATTTAAGAATGTCCAATCACCGCTCTTTCAAAAGCAATCCCTTCGATCATTCCCGCGAGATTTTCCTTTCCTCCCTTTGTGCGTACATTTGTCCTCACCTGTTATTATTAACGTTTCCTTCCCCTCTCGCGCCGTACCCCGACACGCTTGTTTTCCCACGCAGCTTGCCTGATGAAGGCAGGATAACTGCGTGAATCGTAGCGTTCTATATATAAATAACTCATCATCATTGACCTACCAGATTTTTATTGCGAACTAGAATCTTTGAGCCGACTTCAAAAGACACCCTGAGAGTTATCACGTGTTGTCTTGTCGACGCCACATTGTGACATTAAAGGAAAAGAAATCGAGTAAAGAGAACCGTGTGTTACGAAAATTTTGTCGCGACCACTGCTGTCGAGTCGCAAATCGAGCGGAAATCAAGTAGGATTTAAAGATTCTAATTGAATCGAAATTAAATCGACGGCTAAGCGTGTCGACGAAACTGAAACGTTCTTGTACACCAGTTCTTCCAATTACCAAGAGAGATCTGTTTTACATCAATTAGAAATAGCAAAATTATGCCGAAAGGATCAAGACAGCAGCTTCGCGCAAGCTTCAATTGAAATTCAATTTGAACTATTTCGTTGAATCTTCTCTTACAGCGTACGTTGCGATCCATAATGAGTCTTACGAAAATACAGCCCGAGCAAACAGTCGCCAACAATATATGATCCTTTGAGTGGCGCCTCTCGCTTTCTAACGCTCCAATTAAAAGTGCCAGGGGAATTTTCGTGACAATGACGAATCGAAGGGAGGGTACATGACAAATGTAACATAATGGCTACATTATTATTCCGTGACCATTACCGTAACTCTACTCGATCAGCGCTCGATCAAACACGCGCTATTGGCACGCGAGCGCGGATTTTGCGCGGAGTCGCGAGGATCGTCTCTGGCTTATGCGATACCGCGTGTTTAAAATAGACGGCAAAATCATGGTGGTGGATCGATCGGCCCGGCAGCTGCGCTTGCAGGAAGTGTGGTGGCTGCACTCGTGCCTCGCCAACGCCACGGAGCTGATAAATTCCGTATACGCGGTGCAGCTTCTGCTGTGGATCGCCGGTGGGGCCTTCAACACCCTAACGCGCCTTTACACGATGAACGAGCACAACTCATTGTCGATCTTCCTCATCGCGAGGGAGATAATGATGGTGTCCGCTTGCGCGACGAATCTTCTGCTCATTACCACCGTCTGTCACTCGATCGCGGCGCAGGTACGTCGTACCATCCCGTGGAAGGATTCACCACCTGATTGACCACGTGATTGATCGTTTTCACTTTTTTTCTCAAAGGCAAACCGTGTTGGGAAGATTGCCTTCTCGCCGTCATCGGCCATTGTCGCGAAACGCAACCTTGCGCAGGTAAAGTGGCGAGTTCCAACAATTGTCCTTCCATCGATTTTGCCCATTCGCGTTCATTCTGATTTTAACATATCAGCTATCTCTCTCTCTCTCTCTCTCTCTCTCTCTTTCTCATCCCTCAGCCTCCTTCTCCGTCGCTTCTGCCAATTTTGCGGAGAATAACGATTTAATCAAAATTTCAAGCTATTACTCGAAAGACAGAGGATACGCGCGGTGTTCACAGTGTAGCGTCCGACCCACCGCCGAAGGATCGATTACAAGACCAAGTACAATCAGCGGAGAACTATGTGGCCAACAATTCACCTACCGATACATTCATTAAACCCGCTACTTGATTAAACTGAAATCGATTAAATCGAATCAACAGCTACTATCGCCGACGTGTTTGCTGACGATATTGACAATTGTTTTTCTCTCTTTCCATCTTTTTTTCTTTTTGTGTATTCAATCGACTAAGTGAAACGGCCGACAGTCGTAATTAACTGCGGCAATATTATTGTGCGCGCCGTCTCCGGTATGTTGTTGTCCCTAGCTCGTTATCGCGTAATCAAATGTCATTTCCGTCGAAGTAATTACATCGAGTGTACTTCCTTACTGTTTCCGTTTCTCCCGACTGTGCGATTCTAATACGTGGGAGGTGTCATACGGAGAGAAACTTATTTACCGCTTGCTCCTTTTCTCCAAGCTCCGCAAATGTTTACAGACGGCACCACTTACATTATATCCTCGAATACTTGTCTCTCAAATCGAAAAGATCTAAAACAAATAATACGATAGTAAAGGACGGTGAGAGGCGATTATATGGGTCTCGTTTGTATTTATTTACACAAACGTATTATATGTACATTGTGTCTCAAAGAAATATTGGATTGGCAACTAAGTGATCGCGGATTTTAAATAAGAATGAAAATTCAAAATTTTTAATTTGCCTTTTTAAATTTTTTTCAATGCATGTATGCGATACATTGAGCTTCTCTGCAATATCACGTGTTGTGCTATGACGATCTGAATCGTTAATGGCCTTGATATGGGTCTCATCGACTTCAACTGGACGGCCAGATCGTTGAGCATTTTTCAATGAAAAATCACCAGAACGAAATCTGGCAAACCAATTTTGACACTGCCTTTCTTTCAAGGCTTCATTCCCATATACGGCACTTAACTTCTTGTGTGCTTGCGATGCGTTCTTGCCTTTTCGGAAATAATACAATAAAATATGTCTGAAGTGCGCACTGAAGTCTTGCTCTTCCATTTTTAAATTGGGATAAAAACAAAACTGAACAACTAATCGATATAATTTTTGTACTAAATGAAAGGTAGAAGTCCAAACGATAAGAAAAAAATATAGGTTAGGTACTTTGAACACGTTAACGAAACAAAAGAAAGTGTAAAATCCATCTGTCGACAAAATCCGCAATCACTTAGTTGCCAACCCGATAGTTTCACAATCTGTCAATTGAAGATCCGCAATATCATGAAATTGAACGAAGCGACGAGAGTCGCTTCTATCTCTGCCGGCTGATTCTCTCTTTCTTTTCTTGAAATACGTCACACCGCGTCTTCAGCGCGAGGCTAATAAGCGACCCTCGAACAATTACAGGATTGCAGCGTGGACGCTGCAACGTACTTTCAGCTGCATCAGCTGCATTTCTTCGCCGCTGCCGGACTCATACGCATCGATCTTCCTCTGCTTCTGTCGGTGAGTCGCGGCGAGAATGGAATGCAGGAAAATAGATCCCCCCGCCGAAATACCGGAGGCATTTGTGCGTCGCAGTAGAGATAGGGAACGGTAAAGCGTCACGAGGACGCCATGGAGAGCGTTTCGAGAGAGCAATCTATATTATTTCAATCTTGATAAGGGACGCGACGCGACGCGACGCGCCGGCGTCACTTTGAAACGAGGTAACCTATTATTTAGTCGGGCGCGCGCCGCCTTATTGCAAGACAGCGGAACTCGTTATCAGCGCTCAAGTAATTATCTAGACTTCCGAGAGACGCGTTTACTCACCGCGTAATTCTCCTCGTTATCTTACCGAGGCGCAGTCGGAAGCAACGCTAATTCCAGTCTCGCTTTTTATTAATTATCACGTTAAATTCCCCGGTCCCGAAATCTCGCCTCGACTCGCGTTGTGCATAGCAAGTCGCGAAATCGATCCGAAAATCTCGGCGACTCTCAATTGGGGGGGGGGGGGGGTCGAATCCTCTCTCGACGTAGATCAGTCGCGCGAGTTCATCTTCGCAACTTCTTTCCTTCACGCCTTCGCAGATAGCCTCCGGTATCACCACGTACCTGGTGATCCTTCACACGGCCAACAACTAACGTAATCTCTGTGATTGAGAGGCTCATCGTTGCACTCGCGCGACCAGCCGTTCGTTTGATCGATCGACCGATCGATCGATCAGCCGGGCGCCCCGCTAATTCCATAAGCTCGTGCGGACCGAAGCGCGCCGCCGGAAAAGAGCAGGCGTCCACGACGACGTTCACGCGGAAGATAAAGAATTGTGCATGTATGTATGTATGGGGACTACGTTTTCGTCTCGTCGCTGTCGATTAATCTTTGACATCAAACGCTGCAGATGGGAACGCTGGAGGGAACGAGCGTCCGTCTGTAATAGAATACACATGAAATTCGGCCGGTCTTTTGCGAGAAAACACAACGTGCGGCAACACGAGCCTTGAGCGCGTCGTAGTGATCGAGAACGAACAATGGATGCCGGATAAAAAAGAGAAAAGAGACAGGAGAGAAAGAGGGAGAGAGAAAGAACGAGAGAGAGAGAGAGAAAGGAAAAATTTGGACATTGTTACTTGCCTCGCTGCCTTTGTGAGAGTCGCGTAGTTAGTGATTTGGAGGGACAATGGCAATAATCGCGGGGCATCCCAGCGTATCGCGGCGAGGATGGTGGCCAAACTCGGCTGGCTCGAGTTGGCAGAGGTGGCTAATTTCAGGACACGAGGGGGGAGTGCGTTGCGCTTTGTGTCGCGAAAGCTCGTGAAAACTCTCCGGGAAAACCTGTAAAATGTAGCATGGCGATGCGGAAAAGTACTCGGCGGCGGCAGATTTGCCTGCGTTCTTTTGTGTTCTGCTTGCGAGCGCTCGACAAACAGCGTCGGCGCGGGAAGAGACAGACATTCGATTTATTTGAAGGAAGGAAGGAAGGATTCGCGCACCCCCAGCGATCAATCTCGCTGACAGCCGGCGTAATACCGGCGTGCGTTGAACGGGGAAGTCCGGGTGGAAAGTCCCGATCGTCATTTGAGATTACAACGGACCCTCTGCGGCGCGTACGAAGATTCAATTCGACGGACTCCGGTCCGACGAGTGGTAAGGATCGGTGTATCTTTTTTGCGTATGTCTGTGTGTGTGTGTGTGTGTGTGTGTGACGAGTGGTGTTTTCATGAAACAGGATTGTAAATTTAAATACCGTAGAGAACCGTGGGGCGCCGGTGGCGGAATTGCGGAATCATACCAGCGGCGTTTATCTTGGAGCGCGAGTAAATAGACGGAAAGCAGAGGATCGCATTCCGGATCGAACAACGTCGAACGCTTCCGAATTCTTCGTTTGCCGCCGATGTCGGCGGATATCTAATTAGAGAGCAAGCGGATCGGATCGGTCGGATGTTAATTCTACGAAAGTCCACGCCTCCTTCGGTAACAGGTAACAAATATTGTTGACTGTAGTCAACAATATGTTCAGCTCTTTCATACTCGTCGACGCGCAGTTTCCTATTCGGAAACCTCGCCGAGCCTGTAATTTTTCCGTTGCTAGTTCTCTGTCGGAAGTTTTCCGCCGTTTTCCGCCGAATCGCGCACTGTGTTATTCTTGCAGAAATCCTCTCTCTCTCTCTCTCTCTCTCTCTCTCTCTCTCTCTCTCTCTCTCTCTCTCTCTCTCTCTCTTTCTTCTCTATACTTAAGCTTCATAAGTCGCGTACAAACCATCTATTAAATTAGACCACGCTGATTGAATATTACATGTGCCACGCGCGCGAAAGTTGTAATTGAGAAAGTTCCGGCAGGAATATTCGCAATCATTGATATTAATTACCCCGCGGAAAGAAGAAGCGAAAAGAACAAGTTCGTCGTGCTACTGCGAACTTTCCGTTTGCCAGCCGAGCGAGTCTTCCGCGCGAGTTTATTACGCGAGCGTCGCAATTTATTTCACCGAGCGCAGGTACGCATCTTCAAATTTATTCCGGAATGATTACTGAAATTTGCCATCTTTTTAATATATTTCATCACGGACGCGCCGACGACAGGCTTCTGAAGCGTTTGCGGTGCGACGGCGACCGCAACCGCGCTGTTTCGGCGTCGTCCGCCGAAATCCAACGCGCGATTCCCATTTGGAGCAGCCGGCGCGTGCGGAGGCGGATGAAACGACCAGGGGATGCAGGACGCAAGCGCGCGCTGCGATCCGTCAACGTGCGCGCGAGCGGGGCTCACGTCGCCTCTAAGACCGGCGGCGGGAGCTGCGATTCTTCCCATCAGTTCGCCGTAGACCCGCATCCGCAACTTTTCGGCCGCAAGCGGCCTGCGCGACCCAGCGAGAGAGAGAGAGAGACAGAGAGAGAGAGAGAGAGAGAAAGAGAGAGAGAACTCTCTCTCCAACCCCTCGACCTCGTGCGGGCTCGAATCGCGCTCGATCACAGTTCACTACGCTTCGGGACGACAGCTCGCCGAGTATGCACGTCGCGAGCGGATCGGCAAGAGAGACACGAACACGTGGATAGTACGAGAGGCAGAGTCGGGGGTGATTGTGAAGATTGATTCGCAAGGATTCGATCAGCGATATGGTGATGTTGTAACATTGTGTGTATCTGTATGTATATCCCGCTGCGGGGGACGCGCGGATTTCGATGCACGGTGATCGGCGACTGTCATGGCGCAAATTGATCTCGCCCGATTGATCCGATCGATTTTGTTCTCGTGTCGTCGGCGGCGCAAAGACTCGAGAGCGCAATAATTCCGGTGAGTTCGAACTTCAATTACTGCGCCTACACACGAATTCGAGTTTCCCTTCTCTCTCTCTCTCTCTCTCTCTCTCTCTCTCTCTTTTTTATTCTCTTTCTGTCTCTCCCTTTATTTTTTTGCGCTCATCCCGGACGTTGAAACGCGCGATAACTGACACGTGTGTTTCGCGACATCGACAAATTATACTCGCCGGGATTAAAACGATTTTAATCTGCCAGTCTGCGCAAATTTGCGCAATTTTGATTATTACAATGGCGTGTAACAGTCTCGATAAAACGTCATCTCTTTTCCTCTCTGCCCTTCTGTCTCTCTCTCTCTCTCTATCTCTCTCTCTCTCTCTCTCTCTCTCTCTCTCTTGATAACAATTGACGAGGGTTTTAATTCCCGACGGAAGTATTAATCTGGATTTGCTGTGACCGTTATTATTTTTTTTTCGCAAATCCAGATTACACACCAAAATAAAATGGAGGCTCACGGTGACGTAACTTGTCACATCTTTCGATAACTTTAAAAATATCGCTAAAAATATCGGAAGAAAGGGAGAGAAAGAAATACAGCGTATTATATACAGGGTGTTTCAAAAAGTATAAGGTAGTTGCAGTGATATTCTTGTCATCAAGACAAACCAGAAAGTTCCCACAGACATCGTGTCCAAAACGCTTGGTCAGAAAGTTAATATCGAGTCAAGATTAAAAGAATAAATTTCGATGTTAATGTGATATGGAATTTTTTATTTACTGTTTACAAGGAATTAAACAACATCAACTGCCGCGATGATTAATATTCATATACACGCTCGTATTCACGTTCATATAAATATTCAGTGGTCCGTTTCAAAAACTCTCGGCTCGAAATATGTTCCTCCGACTCTGAAAACTCCCGAAATTCCCAGGGAATTAAGCATAATTAACTTCGGCGTTTCCAAATCGTCCTAACGTTATGCTAATGTTTGTTAATGTCGATCGGCAGCGTCGTCGAAAGACGGAACAAAGCCCCGTCGACACTCAGCGTCACCTTCAACACTAACACGTGGACGAGAAATATAGGCCAATCTTCAGCTACCTATTAATCCGCGATTAAGTCAATAAGAACCCAAGAAAGAGAGAGAGAGAGAGAGAGAGAGAGAGAAAGAGAAAGAGAAAGAGGGAGAGAGTACCTTTCCGCCTCTCCCGAGTGCACTAGCTCTAGCACGATGTTTTAGGAATGACGGAATCATCGGCACGATTCATCGACGTGTTTCGTTAAGACATTATTATCGCCGACCGAGAAATGTTTACTGCCGTTTGACGTTTGTGACGTCTCTTCGTAATCTTATTAATGTCTCTCTGACGGCTGACGGTGACGCGTCAAATATGCGTGTCACGCACTCACCTATACTCGAGCTCAAGCGATTTAATCTCGATCGTATTCGCGCTGTCCTATTATATCGACAACGTTCAGCTCACAATAGCGTCGCCGGCGGCAATCTCGCGACTCGCGAGCACTGCGAGGTAGATTTCGAAAGAATCCGTTTGGAGATTCATCTCGGGCCCGGGAGACGTCGATCGCGTGTCGTCTCGACGACGACGTCGCGACGTCGCTCCTGATGGAGGCGAATGTAAAAGACAGACAGATGAAATGAGAAAATGGAGAAAAAAACGAAGTTTCGCGCCGGGAATCCCCCCCTTCTCTCGATTGCATACGAAGGACCTGTCCGCTTTTCCGTCTGCCGTCGTTATTCCCGTGCCGCGTCTCGCGAAGGGACCAGCGCCTCCTGCTGAAATCGCGACGCTCTCACACGCACGTACGCGCGCCATATTAAGCTCGTATTCAACATATTTCGGTGTTCCGCGGCAGATCGTTCTTTCTCGCAGCGCTCGTATCCACTTACGCGTTCACGGTATCAGTGCGCGCTTAATTGGACCGCGACGAAAACATCTCTTTGCCTCCGTCGTGGCGAAAGATGAGACATGTTTATTATTCACTAATTATAGCCCGCGGCCAACCGCGAGATCCAGCTGATAGCTTTGTAATCTCATCCCCGTGCCTGCGCACACCTTCGCGATTGCCTCGCTTTCATCCTACGACGACGACATGTCGACGTAATGCGACCGAAAAGCAAACGATTTAACGATCCGTCGCGGGAGCACACACACACACACTCTCTCTCTCTCTCTCTCTCTCTCTCTCTCTCTTTCTCTGTCGTTCGGCTACTATAAGCTCCGTGAGTTTGGATTTCCGCGATTCCGCTACGTGGACTTCTATCGGTTCTGAAATTCCAAGATCACAACGAGGCTCCGTCGTCCCTCTTGTCTTGTTTTTCCCTGATCAAAAATTGAACACGCTAAATTTACTTCTGCTTCAAGCATCGAGTAAAAGCCGCTCGCAAGGAGAGGAACACGCCCCTGCGCCTTTCCGCGCAGTTGAATTACACCGGGCAAGAGGAGTAACGGAGGAAACGGCCGTTTCGTGCGCGACTTCTTCCGCGGCTTTCCCTCTGGCCTCTTTTCCACAACGTTGCTCACATGTACCCGGCCAGACCAGCCGACTGCATCAGCTGGCTGCTATTGCAACATCGTTTCCGAGCGTTGCGCTTTCGTTGTTGATTCAAAACTCAGGGCAAGGTACATTTCGTACATGCTCGAGGGAGGAAGTCCTTTCACCGCTCACGTAGCCGAGAGGTGAAGTACGTCAGCTGAGGCTGCTGTACCCCGTCTTGAGATCGGTCTGAGAGAGAGAGAGAGAGAGAGAGAGAGAGAGAGAGAGAGGAAGAGAGAGAGAGAAAGGACTCCGTAACAATGAGGATGAACGCGATCGGTGTCGCGTCGCCAAACGCGTCGGCGGTGGCTGCAACTTCGCCGAAGATTGAGCTCGCCTACGACAACGGGTCGTTCTCGTCGATCTCCTACAACGACAGCGTGAAGATGGACCTCAGCGAGATACTATGGGATCTTTACGACAAGTTCAACGGCGAGACTAACTATCTGCTGATCATCCTCTACGTGCCGGTAATAGCGATCGCCGTGACGGCCAATATACTTGTGATCGCGGTGGTCTTCAAGTACCATTACATGAGGAGGTACGTATATTAGAAGAGAAGATCAAACAGGTTGAATAGAACGCAATTTCAGAGTCGCGTGCAAGCAATTAACTAGCCCCTATTTTTGCAGCGAAATTTTCAGGTTTATTTTATTTCTCGTATGTTTAGAGACACACTTCAAAATTTCGTGTGTCAGCGAGCAATCACATTGTGCTGATGCCTAGTCCTTCGTTTTGATTTGTCTCCTGAAAACAAGTCGAGCATTCTTCATACCGCAATATATGTAAATAAAGTCAACCCGACCCGAGATGGATGAAATTTTCGATAGTTGAAGGAATACATAATATCTAACGTCACGCACATCAAACTACTTTCCAGTCTCGGCTAATTGGTTTAAATTCCTACGCCGGTCTGTCTTGATTTTCGTCGGACTTTGTCGCACGACGTGATTGGCGTGACAATAAATTTGCATAATCCTGAAACTGAGTTCTCCTGCCATCCGAATTTTCGTCAGTTCGTCAGTCGTGCAATCGCGACATCTGTCTGTGCGCACAAAGTCTCGGAATAATTCCCGATGTTCCCTCAGCGATTGCACGCTAGAATGTAGAATGTGATTATAGAAGTCACTTAACGTCTCAAACGTTAGCAACAATTAATTAATTACGAATGTTGTCTGTACTTTCGTCGGTATTCTGCTATCTGCGGATGCTGATACAACTTCCGCGCGAGTGCATGATACGATTAATCAAGCGTGACATTCGCGTGCGCATATTGCGCGTTATTACGGTGACGCTTCGGTAGAGACGCGGTCCAGGCTTACGGTATTTCCAACGTCACTTTGTGAAACTGACTCCATTGCGGCCCGACGTGCGCGGGACAATAATTCGAAACTTGCAGACGGCTCGATATCTCCTCGGTTACCTGAAATTCGCTAAAGAATTCCGACAACGCGAACGCTCCAAGTTATCCGGGAGAGACTCTCTCTCGGCCGAACACTCGGATGCGAAGACTCGCGACGTCCAAGTTTGGCGAGAGACTTCATCGCCGACTTTGTCGCAGTGTCGAAAGTTGCGGAAAAGGCATGTTAATAAACGACCAGCTGTTATATTCAGCCGCTTCGAAGGTTGTACGTTTCACAAAGGACGGTTTTCCTAACAAAACTCGAGTAGGAAGTTTCTAATGACAATCGGCCATGTTGGTCCGTAAAGTTTCAAAAACACAGTGCAATATATCAAACGACATGACTCGAAATATTCAGCGTCGAGGTATTTACTGAATTACAATGCTCACACGTTTTTAATCCTTAATTATCCACGCGAAATGCGAAGTGACGAAAGTGACATCGTTAGGAAGAAAGCGGGAAAGAAAGCGAGCGATAGAGAGAGAGAGAGAGAGAGAGAGAGAGAGAGAGAGAGAGAGAGAGAGAGAGAGCAAATTGGAATTTCCAAGATAATGGACACCGGAGATATACAAACTACCTGCAGAGACAACAGAGATGCACTCGAAAACACCGCAGCCGCGGATCGAAAGCGCTCGGAGCGTAGAGAAATTCTAAATGCGATAAACATTCCCCGCAACGTTTCGGCCTTTTCTCGGTACGTGCAGTCTCGTGCGCACGACGCTTATTTTGCGGTATACGTGTGCGCGCGTATAAAACGGAAAGAAAAAGCAACGGCTACGGCCGAACAATAAAACACCGCGATACTGAATAAAGCATGATTCCAGCTTGATCGTGACGTAGCGTGATGCTACATATCACGCACACCTGAGGCGAGATACAATTCGGGATTCGCCGCGTAGAATCGCTCAGTATTCGAGCTGAAATTCACGACGCGAATCCATCGCGCGGCGGTCACGTCGAGGAATAATCACTGAGAGTAATCGCTTGAGGAAATGCAGTCCGCGGCATTTGCGCTCCTGACTGATCTCCGCGAACTTGGGAATTGCTCGCGCAATGTCCTCGTTAGAGACTCGCAGCTCTCGCGGGTCGCGGGAGAAGAATAGCGGGCGAGCAAATTTGCTCGCGAGGACTTTGTCCACTCGCGGACGCGCGACGATCTGCGCGTCACGCGCGATCGCGTATTGGCATTATCCGAGTAAATCGGCCTTCCGGATATCGCTCTCTGCCGCTGATATAATTCCACGTGTCGCCCCGTACCGGAGATTATTATTCCGTGCGGGAGACACGGGTGCTTCTAATGAATTACCGCAGAATTATTGCGTAAACCTGAGGTATCCGGTGCGCTTAGGAACTTGCTTAGGAACTTGCGCTCCTAAAATTCGGGATTTGTAATCCCCGTCTTCTCTCTCAAGCCCGCTCTGTCGACCCGGTCCCCCGGGGTAAGCCCCCCGGGGTGTATCGACAAGTTTGTCCAACAACAAAAAAATTACCACGGTAAACATATTGCACAAACACACCTCCGGATGGATGCGCGAACGTATGATGTAGCTCGATGGGGGCTTATCGAGAACCGTCGCAAATTTACGGTAAGGCTTATGTGCGAGGGATAGCACAGTATTTTGTCGCCCACGGATGATGTTGCGTATAATACACGTACTCGTTCCTCGTCAATATATCTCATCTCGCCTCGTGACATTTCCTTGCGTAAATATTTACGGGATAATGCAAAATATCATGCATATCTTATGCACGATGAAGAGAGATCAATAAATGGTTATCTGAATGGAAGGATTACAGGGTATCGCACGTAATGCAGCTTTGCGCTGTTTGCGCTTGGTTTTTCCACTTGGTCGTGCAGAATTGCAAATTCCTTCCTCGGGACGAAGATGTCAATGAATCGAAGAATACCAACGTTGGTGGTCACGTTGGAGAAACAAGAGAGAATTTTGTAAGTAAAATTTCTCTTATTTTGGATGCAACACGAAGCAGTCGCCAATTCATCGGCGTTTGTATCTTCGCTCTGCACGAGCATTTGCAATTCTACACGATTAATTCCGGCATCCACCTTAACTTGGACCGATCGCGAATAGCTTATTCTTTTTTCGCATTTTCAAGCGTCGGTCGATCAATATTCCAATGGAAAATTTCGAGATGTATCTGGAAACATTCTCCCGCGGCATGAACTTTCGCGCAGCATTTAATTCGCGGCTTTCAAATAAACCCGCGAAGAATTTCCCTGTTTCTTATGTCGCGGCAAGACAAATCAGAATCTCTTAGCGTTCGGTCACATTTCGCGGATACTTCGTTCGACGTTTGCGTCTGAGATGTCGCTAGAGTCACAGAAGCCGACCTTTCAGCCGGATTATCTTGGCGAGCGCATAGAGATCCAGATCTCGACGGATTGTAATAAAAAGTAGCGAGCGATAATAAAAACGGCGCGAGACGCCGGCTAAATAGTTACGACCGTATGTACACGGCTATCGTGTTTACTCGGGCGGGAAGTACGAGAACGAAGTAGAGCGGGATCCTACGTGACAAAAATGCAGGCAAACATCAGCCGGGCGGACGCGTTTGTACGGGATTGCCTTAATGGAGGTACGCGCGGAATGGAACTTTTCGGATAAAACACACGACTATGCGGGCTTGCGAATAGTATCCGAGAGACCTCGGGCGTCGTCGCGAGAGAGAGAGAGAGAGAGAGAGAGAGAGAGGATCCGCTAACACACATCCCTAATGCTTCATATCTTCTTCCCACTTAATGCTCCTTCTTTTTCTTCTTCTTATTCCGCTGCGAAAAATCGCCGCGAGAGGCGAGCGAACCAGTGTAATTCATAATGGGATACTTCCGCGACGTAATCCCCTCGTGATCTCGCGTTAGATTCACAAAGAACGAAGACTGCGAGGATCGCAGCCGGCGCTCGGCGTGACTTTGCAAATCAACGGTAGTATCGATTTCTCTCCCTCGCAGATACGACCACGTTCTTTCCTCGTTCGGCTCTATTTTCCATATAGCGTGCATGCATCGCGTGCATACGCGACAACGAGAAGATTAATAGCCACCGATTAATTACGGGAAAAGAACGCAATCCCGCTGGAGGTAAATCACGCGACGCGACGCGTGCGCGTCGGTCTATGAAGGCAATGTTGGAGCCGAGCGGACAGGACATTTTCGCAAATTACACGCGGACGATTCAGTGAGATGCTTGACGGCCTCCGAACACATAAACGCTGATTAGCCGCGGCCAGTCGTCGTTCCGCTCGTGCTTGCAACTCGGGCTTGCAGGATGATATTGCCGGCGCTACAAGCAGGATCAAACAGTCAGTCGGTGATTATGACCTTGAGTGCCTCGCGAGCAGGAGGTCAGGCAAATTAGATCCCTGAGGAGATCGCGACTGAGGCGGAATGACTCGCGCGCTATCCTCGCCTAGCGTCGGCCTAGAACGCTTTCACGTCGAGCCATCGATCGGCAGCCGAGCCGATTGATTGCGGAGCATCGCGACTTCCGAGCGATTATTTGCATATAACGTTCGGTTATTATATTCGTGTTTGATCGCGGGTCGCGCTCGCGCCGGGACAAACCTCAAGTCCATAATTGTTTCTGTGCAAACAGGCCCGACAATGTCACGCGCGCGGCACACACGGTGATGCGTGCGTTGCTTGCCTAGTAACTTGTTTATTTACAGAGCGCCGATAACGATACATATAGCGGATAACGCGGTCTCGCGCCGCGTCAAATCGTGTCGATCACCGTGCGATCGTCCTCCGCGAATAAAAATCACTGTTTATACCTCGCGAACGTACGCGGCGTTTATGTTGACACACATGTTGTGTCGTAAATATCTCATTAATTGGATAGATGCACGACATATGTCGGTGTCTCCATGACGATCGCGATGAACGCACGCCGCATCGCGCGCTCCATGTGCGCGTGGCGCGCAATATCTTTCCGCGGGAGTTAACGAAATTAGTCGGAGCGTAAACTTTTGTAAACGTATGACCTGCCGCTCCATACCGGATGACTTTAAAAACTATCCTTTTTTGAATATCTCTCTCTCTCTCTCTCTCTCTCTCTCTCTCGCTCGTTCGCTCGCTCGCTCGCTCTTCACATGGGCAGCAATCGCGGGTATATTTGAGCGAGCGGATGTTTACATCGTGAATAAATATTTCTCTGTCGTTCTACATGCAAAAATTATCAATTTATCGCTCATACCTTTTTCATCGAAATTCATTTTTTCACATTTTGCATTTGTTTATATATATTTGCCGCGATGAAATGTGCAGATTGCGCGGCATTTCGCGGCGGATATCCCGCGAATTGTAGTAGAAAACTGATTGGGAACCTGAGAGGAGACCACAGAGAGGGTGCGCACGGTCAGGGGGAGGAGTTCGATGAATTTCACAAAAGAAAAACTGCGGTAGCTCGTTTCGCGCTCGCTCCATTATCTGGCAAAAATTCCGAAGGAACATATCGGAGGATGCTCGAATATTTAACACCGTGCCGGCGCTCGCCAAGGGAGCCAGCTTAATCTCCGCGGTTCAAGAAGTTCGCCGTGGCCCCGATTAACAGGAGGGCAAGGGGCAGAGAAGTTAGGAGGAGAAAACGCGATTAACGCACCTAACGAAGAAGAATGTATTTCGGCGCGGGGTCTACGTAACTGCTCAGACATTTTACGAAGGAGCGCGAGGCTGCGTATATACACCCCGCAGGCCGCTTATTTCCGATCGCAGTGCGGCGCAGCGTGTAAATAAACGTGCGGCGAGCCGTTCATAATGGACGAGCGCAACGCGGGTGGGCGGTGGCGATGCCGCGGATCCGCGGATTATTTTTCGTCCCGGAATTATCGCTCCCTCGCGTGGCAAGTGCACGCCGACGAGAACCGCGTGGCACCGCTGCAAGATTACAATGAGCGGCGCGAACTGTCACGTGTGCGAGCTCCTTCGTCTCGTCGCATCAATTCGCCTGTCGACCTGTGTCGTCGTTATCTCGTCTCCGGGAAAGGCTCACTCTAACGGCGTCACCGAATTTTCCATCTTTATCGTTTCGTGCAACGAGGATTACGAAATCAAACAAAGCGAGAGAGAGAGAGAGAGAGAGAGAGAGAGAAGAGGGGGGAGAAAGAATGATTCAGCGTCCGGTGGAGGGACGATTGTCGTTTGCGCGGAGTGATTTACGACGCTCTGCTTTGTAAAGAAAAAAAGAAAAAGAATGAAAAGCAGATCTGGCTGAATTGACCGAAATGACATGGAAATTTGTTTCGTGATTTCATTGTGCCATCATAATCGCCAGCGTAGACGTCCTTTCGCAGCCTTTATTACTCTCCGAAATTGCAGAGAGCGATCCTCTTTTCGACAAACTCTCACTAATCGTCTTATGGTATTTCAGCTGTGTAATTAATTATCAACAAAGTAAGCCGGATCGGCATTCTTTACCAACGGTGAAACGTATTCGTTAAGAGCGGAACTTTTGTAGAAAATAACGAATGACCCGCCGAGCTCTCCTCGTCTCGTCGTCGTCGCCGTAAGAAATCGAATGAGATCCTTGAAACTGTGTCAACGAATCGACAGAACGGTCGCACTGGTGACAAGAGAGAGAGAGAGAGAGAAAGAGGGGGGGAGGGGGGCGAAAGCGTAGGTGCTCGGTATTCAGAGATCACGCTTTGCTCTCGAGACTTCGCTAACTGACAATGATGTTTGTGCATCCGATGAGTTAGTACTTGCGCAATGTAACGAGAAACTGTTCCCAGACTGCTCCGACGTCAATAATATCGATATCGACGACCGTGGAACCCGCGACGAAAGAAAGAGAGAAGGTACCTATCTCCGCCTTCAACGTGAAGTTCTGCGTGCCTAGCGTGCCTTTCTTCGGCGAGTTGACGACCAACATTTTACCGCGAAAAAGCGGCACGTCTAATCCGAGCGAGCAACCTAACGAGAAATCCGTCTAGACGACGAGGCTATTACACTCGACGCACAATAAAAGCGGTCGTGACATTCGACACATGTATTTATAAAAAAAAAGAAAGGAAAAAAAAGGAGAAGGCGGCGGAACGAAGTTTATTTCCCGCGAGCGTATATGACGGAGCATCTCGTGGGAAAATTGCTTGTTGATTTATTGATCGCACACGTTGGCCGTCGGTCGCATGATGTTTTTACAAAGAAATTATAAAGCGAAAATCCCCACACGAATACGCGCGTGTTACGAAATAAAACATTTTACACTCGATATATGATGTTATCGCGATCAAGTCGGGGGTATCGCGGGGCGGGAGAAAATCCAATAATCGCGATAGTTTCGGTCTCGCTAGATGCGCTTGAGTTTACGGTTCATTATTATCATCGATATTTCGAGAGAATTAAAACAAATGGAGCCGGAGACGCGCTGCCCGAGAGCAGATTCCGAATTGTGCTTGCAGATGAGACGCGGATCATCTCGGACGAGCGAATTAATTAACTTCCTTCCCGTTTCTTTTGCAGCGTGACCAACTACTTCGTGGTGAATCTCTCCGTCGCTGATTTGCTGGTTACCATAATATGCATGCCGGTGGCTGTCAGCCAAGCGAAGTCGATCGTGTGGAGTCACGGTGAACTCATGTGTAAACTTTCTTCTTATCTGCAAGGTAAGTATTTTCAGCCAAGTTAGAAACCACACCCTTCTCCCCGAAACCAATCACCTCTTACCAACCGCGACGCGTACGATCGCGCGCTTCACCGATCTCTCTCCTTGTATCGTCACGCACACACTTTATCGGGTCTTGACTGTTTTCACCGCTTCATTTTTGTGCATAAAAAGAGGATATTGTTGCAATAAAACAAAGGTTTTGAATAATGCCTGTTTTCATCGCTTGTTGCAGTTAAACGGTATTTCTGCTCGCAGTAACTTCACTGTTTCATATTTTGCGAAATATTTTTTTATAGAAAGCGGCACAAAAGAGAGAAAAATGAAAGATGGAAAAGAGACGAGAAATAGGGAAAAAAAAAAAAGAGAGAGAGAGAGAGAGAGAATGAGGAAAAGGGGAGAAAAAATATCTGCTCAACAGAAACTTCACAGCTGATGAATTTTATCGTTTATAACTTGGCGATCGATCGGCCGCGATTACCGCGCCGAATGTTTAGCAGGCAGCCCGAGAATCTACGTAAGCAACTCGATTATGCATCGTTCTACGGCGCTAATAGGTTTCTGTTTTGCAGAATAATGAGTTTTAATAGCGTTCGCCAGCATCAGCGCGAGCGCCTTCCTTCAGCGCCCGCTGCAAGAAAAAGAAAAGCCGTGGTTGTTTCTCATCTAAAATAGACATATCCGGTCTTCATCTTGCGCTCTTGTGCCGCGACGTGGCGCGCAAACGAGTTACGCGCGCTTCTGTTTTCCCAACAGCATTCACAAGCGTGTCTCCCTTCGAGACTCGAAAAGTCCGTTCGGCTCGCTCGGCTCGCACTGCCCTTCGGTTCAGACGCGCAGCTATTCGGATAATTTAACTGGGCGCAACCCAGTAACCAGAGGTTACAGAGAGAGAAAACAAAAAAATAGCTCGCGAAATAAATTCCCCGTGGCACCGATATGTCCTCCTTTTTGCACTGCGCGGGAACGCGTGTACGCGCGATTACATGTGTGTCACATTTATCCTTTCAATCACTACTTGTGTATCCTGATATCTGCAACATGGCACGCGCGTATTATTACCACTTCAACCAGCCGAGAGAGCTATCGTTTTCATCGTGCATGCAAGCTCGAATGCGACGGGGTAAAGGAGCACGAGTGACGGATCGGGGGAGGGCGGAGGGTGAAAGAGAGAAACTGACGAAGATAATGATCCGAAAGTACTCCGCTGTGAAAGCAGCTTTCGCATTAGCAATGTGCGACAACTGAAATTATAACGCGCGCCGCGCGCGGCGTGCATTATATTGGGTTGGCAACTAAGTGATTGCGGATTTTGTCGACAGATGGATTTTACACTTTCTTTTGTTTCGTTAACGTGTTCAAAGTACCTAACCTATGTTTTTTTCCTATTGTTTGGACTTCTACCTTTCATTTGGTACAAGAATTATATCGATTAGTTGTTTAGTTTTGTTTTTATCCCAATTTAAAAATGGAAGAGCAAGACTTCAGTGCGCACTTCAGACATATTTTAATGTATTATTTCCGAAAAGGCAAGAACGCATCGCAAGCACACAAGAAGTTATGTGCCGTATATGAGAATGAAAGCCTTGAAAGAAAGGCAGTGTCAAAATTGGTTTGCCGGATTTTGTTCTGGTGATTTTTCATTGAAAAATGCTCAACGATCTGGCCGTCCAGTTGAAGTCGATGAGACCCATATCAAGACCCATTATCGATTCAGATCGTCATAGCACAACACGTGATATTGCAGAGAAGCTCAATGTATCGCATACATGCATTGAAAAAGATTTAAAAAAGCAAATTTAAAATTTTGAATTTTCATTCTTATTTAAAATCCGCAATCACTTAGTTGCCAACCCAATACATGAAGCGGGAAGAATATTGACCGCATAAAACGGTGATCGTACAAATTTTATATCACTGTGCTCGCGCGCGCAATTGTAACGCAGCTTTCGATGCTTTTATCGCGCGTATACGATCGAGCGGGTAATTAAAATTCTTTCGTTTCTCCTTCTTTTCTCGTTTCTTTTTCTTTTTTTTTTCACACTAATAGCTCGGGCGTGCTTCCGTCGGTGGAAGCGAGGAAGAAGGAAGGCGCGAGACCGATAAACTCCAAATGTGCTTTCGCGTTATCGCTTTTGCTCACTTTGATCGCGCTCGCAAAATGCAGCCGTGACAACAAGAGGAAATAATGGGATTTAAACTGGGCTTTATTTAATACGACCTTGCTTTTTCTGCTTTTTCTTGTACGTCCCAATCGCGAAAAGGGAAAGAGAGGGAGATTTTAAAATGCAGAAGCTTGATCGATCCGCACGTTCTGTCGAAGCACATCTGTGCGACGCGCTTTTCCTTCAATAATTTCCATTTTTCAACGAGCGAACGCGTAACATCGCACGCACCGGTGTGCTGTTAAAATTCCTTTATAAAGTCAGTGCCGATCTCGGACGGAATACTCGCTCAACAGAGGTATGAAGTGATGTAATGCGTGTGAATATAACTTTGCACGTCAACCGAGTCAGTCCCGTTGTAACGAGACTCTTTGAAAGCGCCAAAATCAAAATAGTCGGGCGCACTGCGCCACCGTGTGCCATCTTGATCAAAAGCTCGTGGAATTCTCGTAGTAAATCATATGTGAAAATACCATTCTCTTCGTTACTTCGTCGCTCGCTAAGCTAAGCGAGATTGCGCATAACGGTAGACAACGGTTGTCAACAATTTTACATTTTTCATAAGCAAACACGTTGTGAGGTCGCTTGGTGCGTACAGAACGTCGTTTCCGACTCACAGCACGTCCGTTGTTGTTCCAGTCGTAATTTCATAGATATCCCGCGAGAGATAGATAGATGGATTATGAAGTTATACATAATAATGTTGAATCGCGAGAAAGAGTAATTAAGACGAATGTGGGGCTTTAGAGTTTCAACGCGGATTAAGAGCTTTCGTTAACCCGACGGAGAATAATCGACCCGCGCGCGGCGCGGCGCGGCGCGGCGCGGCGCGGCGCGGCGCGCGAGTGATTTTAAATTAAATTTAACTGAATTCGGTTAAAGAGCGAAGCGCGGGAGTCTCCGCGCCTATCCCAGTCACAATCCGCCAGTCAACAGTTCGCCTTCGTTCGGCTCGAGTGAATTTTCAAGCTCGTTTCGAGAAAGAGAACCTCTCCCCCGGAAATTTAGAGAGCAGCTGAGAGAGAGAGAGAGAGAGAGAGAGAGAGAGAGAGAGAGCGAGAGAGTATAAGCGCGACGGCGAGTAAAATCTTGGATAAATAATCGATTTCGGACTAATCGCGGTTTACTTACGGCGCCTGGACTCGAGTTAAACAGGAGTTCCTCCTTGTGATTTTCCCCGGATGGCGGTGTTTCCGCAGTCGGATGAATTTCGAGCGTGCTCTCACCGTTCGCGTGAACGTGTTCGCTCGTCTTGCGCGCGTGTTGAATTGAACATAAAGAATCGCCGGATGTTTGCAGGTGTCGCCGTTGCCGCCTCGGTGTTCACCATCACGGCGATGAGCATCGACAGGTACCTGGCGATAAGGAGTCCCATGGCGTTCCGTCGTGTATTCAATCGCAAGAGCACCATGCTCGTTATCGTCACCCTCTGGCTAGTGGCCCTGGGTATCTTCGCGCCCGTCCTCAAAGGGGTGAGTAAATCTCGATTCCGAGTCGACGTGGGCATTGAGAGCCGCGTGTTAATTGACGGACGTATCGCAGCTCGGCACAAAGGGCGAATATCGAATAACCGCGTCCGCGGGATCCCTCGTTCTTCGTTAGCGCAGAAATTTCATCACTCCTCGCTCCGATACGCTCTCGATGCTCGATTTTAGATTCGGCCCGCGGTCGAAACGACGAAACGGTTCAAGTGTAAATATACAAAGTAACAACGCGACGGGAAATACGCGCGGGATGAGTCTCGCCGGACGTCAGAGCTCCGCGAGCTGTAATCCGTTCTTCGACCTCGCTGATCCCCTAATTTTCGGGCGGATACGAGTCAATTATTCGTGCGTCACACCTCCGACTCGCGTGCATCTTTCCCCGTATACTCCGCCCACCCAAATTACTCAACGCTCGTCGGAACAACAATCGCGCCCATGCAATTCTATTTGTGATTTGGACTCTCGGTTAGCCGCAGTCCGATCTTGTGTCTCGAATTGTCTTCAGCGTCTCGATTGTTCGCTCGTAGCATAGTGAGAGACTTCTCCTCGAGACAGACTCAGGCAACAGACAGATCGGCCTGTAATTTGCCGTCCCGAGTTTCTCGCCAATAGCGAGCAATCCGAGCCGATCGGATAAAAAATGGACTGATATTTGGACCTCGTCTGATATCAAAGAAATATATGCAAACGCGAGTTCCGATAAGACGGCGGGTTTGCACCGCAAACCCGAGTGTGTTATTTTGAGTTTGTTATTATAAGCTGAAGCTTCCTTTATAAGCGTACTCTGTCGTCTTAAATCACGTCGTTTAACGCGCGTTTAAACGCGTTTCAAGTGATATCGAAATGCATCAAATGACGCGATTTCAGACGACAAGAAACGCGTGAAGAAAAAGCTCCAGCTTGTACGTGTCAAAATAACACACTCGGGTTTGCAGTGCGGTCGCGATATTTTCGCCGCGCTCGACGTGGCGCACGAGTCGGTAAACAATCAAGCACCATCGCGCGTCCTGATCGCGAGGATGGATTTACGAGGAGAGCTGCGGATTTGTATCCTTCGGCCAAAGAATAGACGCGCGCGCTCGCGAATCAAGGCACGTCGATGTTCCCGCGGGAGTAGCGTGAAATCGTAAACGCGACCCCCTGCCAGACGGTGCGTTATCACCCCGTCGGGGCGTATTTATCCTGCCGCATGTAAATCCTCGGCCAGAAGCCCACGGCCGGAGAGAGACGCGTTTGTCCCCGCGAGAGGTGCGCGCATTTGTAGTCGGCCGACGCGCGTCAGCGCTTTATGACGAAATGATGGCCGCAATAAACGTCCTACGTAAATATACGCACACGAGCTTTTCGCACAGAGAAACTTCCGTTCCGCCGGTAACGCGGTAATCGCGCGCGTAAGCGGAAGCTCAAACGGCGATCAAAGGAGGCCCCTCGGCAAAAGTCCGCAACTTTGAAGGATCAGGACGACAGGTTTATCGGCCGACTCCGCGGCACAATCCGCGCGAGCTTGCGCGGGATGCTCGAGAATCTAGAGTGATAGAGATAGAGAGCGAGAGAGAGAAAGAGAGCGAGAGAGCGAGAGAGAGAGAGAGAGAGAGAGAGAGAGAGAGAGAGAGATAAAGAGATAGAGAGAGGGAGAGGGGGGGGAGGAGGAGAGATAGAGCCGAACAACCAAGTGTATCGCGCCCGGTAACGCAAATAACGGATTAGTAAGCATTCCGGGGCCCCGCGCGCTTCGCAAATAGAGCTTAGATTAAACTAATTCCAACGAGCGGGGAAATGCATACAGTGCAGAATTGGAAACGACGTGCGCGCACGGGGGATCGACGTCGTCGCGCGTACCAGGCCCAAGTTGCCCGGTGACCTGGCCGATTCGCGCGCATTAATACCGCCCTTTCGCACAAAGCCTGCGTCCGTCCGTGCTCGCAGCGGTATTTCCATTTTTCCATAACAATCGGCCGATATGTCCGTGGCTCATTGCACACGCGTCGGCTCATTTCAATTGACTGGCGATCGCTCGAACATAAAGCGCGTCACTGCGAATGTAAACAGGTTAAACCGTGCGCGCGCTCACTCACTCCTTCACTTCCCTGCGAGCTTCGAACATTGATTGCTTTTCACGCGAGAGAAATGTTGTCCCATACTCCATGCATGCCAACATGCAGATTCGGATTAGGGAAAGAGAAGGGGAGGAGGGAGGGGGGGGGGGAAATGTCGAGGAAAATGTCGAAAGTCTTCCTCCGTCGGTCTCTCTCGTCTCGTCTCGTTTATATTTGAAAGCGCTCGAAATAGCGAGCCGCTCTCAAAGCTCAGCTTTTCGCGCGTCTCTATCTCTTCCTTTCTCTCCGCTTCCTCTCGTCTTGGATAAATTCAACCTTTCTGGTTTACCAACAGCCTCTCGTTTCCCCGCGAAATTAATTTGCTCGCTTACGGAGTCTCTCGACACTCCGCCACCATCAATCTCGATTAAGACTCGAAGCTGCTTGGTGCGGTCGAGAATACGAGAGGCAAGAAAGAGTCGCGATCCAAATCCCCGAGGACGATGAATATTACACGTGTGTGAAGAGTAGGGCGCGCGCGCGAGTGTCTGTGTGTGTGTGTGTGTGTGTGTGTGTGTGTGTGTGTGTGTGTGTGCGTGTGTATGTCTGTGTGTCTGTGTGGGCGAAGATGGCGCGATATCACTCGGGTGAGTGGGTCGATTGTTAAACAATGATGCGTCGGAAAAGCTGCTAAGTGCTGTCTGTTTGAGGACTATAAAGGCTCGTCGGGGTTATCTCTTTACCAAAAAGGGTGCGATAAGTACCCTCCTTCCCCGCCGATCCCTCCTCTCTCTCTCTCTCTCTCTCTCTCTCTCTCTCTCTCTCTCTCTCTCTCTCTCTCTCTCTCTCTCTCTCTCTCGTTTAATTTGTTTGAAGATTTACATTAGCATTTTGAAGCGCTTAATTGATCAAGGTTACGCGCGTTCAATGGAACAAATAACCCGGCGCGGTGTTTGCGAAAGCGTGATGCATGCAATCCGTTCGACGGGCAAAATTAACGCTGCTAGTAAAAGAGAGATTGTTAATTCCTCGCTTTTCTCTGTTCGTCACTTTTTTTCACCGCTATTTTTGTTAGAGCATCGAGGACGTGAAATGCAAGCGGTAAAACGTGCAACAACAAAGTGACAGAGAGCGGGGGACGATATACCGACATTAATGTTGACAGATGTTCTTGTAATTGCACAAAGAGATGTTCCCGATAATGAGCGAAGAATGAAGCGCGCGCGCGTGCGCGCGTCGCCAACCCCGAATCCATCGCGCCGCAGCGGTGGAACGATCCAAAATTGGTGTCAAATTCGAGAAGATTGAAATGAATAGCGGCCGACCGGCCAGCCGCAGATCCATTAGTTAAATTAGTCACGTGCATATTGTCCGGGGCGGGGTTATTGGCGAGCCTACATGCCAATCAATTTGCCATCTACTTAGCGCCTTGACGCGTTCACCGCCGAAGCGAATTCGAAGAAGCGGGCGTTAAGGGAGCAAGCACTTTTAATTTTCAGATTACCACCGTTCCCGACTCGATCTATTTTCTTCATATTCTCGAGACCGTAAAAATTTCTTCTTTCTATTACAAATATTCGCGCGGTCTGACGAGTGACGTCACAGCCGCCTGTCGCCGACGTGTTAATACCGGAGCGATCGAAGGTCGGCAATCACTCCGAAAGGGAGATCCCCGCCCGCGCTTCGAGAGAGGCGCTCGGAAATTGCACGAATTCTCACGAGTTCGATTCGTCGTACCGCGGACAAGCGAAACTATATCTCGCGAAAGTTCGTTTTTTAAAGGGAAATCGAGTGCATGGTCACAAAGCCCGCTCGCAAACCGTATTACGAATTGATTCCCTCTTTTTGTCTCTCCCTCTCGCCGCAGATGACTCTCCACAGTCCGGGCAGCGAACTCGTCAACATCACTTTCCAAGGCGCCTGGGCGATAAGGGGCAATTTCTCGCACGACTCCTCGCGCTCGTCGCGGATGCCGCCGGCCTTCTACATCTGCTCGGAGGACTTTAGGCCCTTGGGCATCCGGCCGCATCTCTTCGGCACCGCGTGCTTCGTCCTTGTTTACGCTGTTCCGGGTAAGGTGATTATGATTAATAACAGGGTCGCGGTCGCGCGCGACGGCTGACCTTCGCGCGGCCGTCGCGAGAAAAACGAGCCGTGTCACGTCTCGCCTTGGGCGAGTTTCAGGCACGAGGGGAGCGGATCGAGATCCGTCCGCGTCGGCCACGAAGTTACAGCCGGCCGATAACAACACAAGCCCCCCGCTCGGTCGCGTGTCGCTTGTACGTGTCACTGTCGCCAGAAATTTTCCGGATTCCCGAGAGATTCGAGTCGTTTTTAATTTAACGACCGGCAGAATCCCGGAAAATGTTCGCGCTCCTCAGTCTCGCTCTTCTGCCGTAGCATTTATCGAAGGAATTTCTTAATATCTCAAGTCGTCTCTCGCGCGAAGACGCGAGAATTTCGCTTGTCACTTTCCGCAAACCCGACTACCGTCTAATTCACTTGCTTCGCTCGTGCCTAGAAAAAAGTATGCACCCTCGGTCGAGCAAGGGCGACCACACTGAGAATTCGTCGCTGATTGATTCAGAGGTGGTGACAGGGCTGCGCGTGACGTGGCCGCTAAATGTCCTTAGCGGGCTCACTCATTGCTGCACGCGCTGGCCGTGCCCGCGACATTCTTCGTCCTTCGTGTTCTCTCTTCTCTGGCCTGTTTCATCCTTTTTTTTTTTTAAGCTGCAACATCGAACTCCGTATAATAAAAGGTTTGTTTTTTTATTGCTGAACTTCTGGCTGCACTAAGTTGCACTTATTCTCTTCTTCTCTCCCTTTCACTGACCTATCCTAGATATATATATATATATCTATTTCTTTTTATGTTCCCTGAGTGTACACTAGTTCAGCGATAAAAAACAGACCTAATTTCGGCTCCGAGCCGCGCGTTCAATAAGGAGTCGGATAAAGAGAATACCGGGAGGAAGATCGCGTCGAAGTCGACGATCGCTTCCCGCGACATTTCCGGCGCGATATTATGCCGGAAGATGCTATGCAGAATTTATTCAGCCTGAAATCGAATCGATATACTCATGTACAGTTATAAGATGTAGACTCGAACAGTAAGAAATCGTCACTTTGCCGGACGTACGCGAACGCGGCCGGCTTAATGCGACGGCAAACTTCAGTCTTGACAGTAATATACCGACGTGTTAATTGCGCCGTCTTACTTTCGCGCGCCAGCCGATCAGCCATTTATCTTCGTTGTTACGTGTCGCTCTTGCTCCGTCCACCCCTTACGACGCGCGTTTCTCTCTTAATCTTCTTTTTTTCTTCCCGGCTTCTGCCTGTCGCGTGTCCGGCGAGCCAGGCTTCATCGTGATACTGGCCTACTCGATGATGGGTCGCACCCTGTGCTCCAGAAAACCGCCCTTCGACTGCGACAGCGTCGAGGGAAGCGCCAGCTCGCAGCAGGTTAGATCGAATTGCCCAAGGCATAACATGCGACGTCCATTAGCGGCGGTTTAAACTGCGAAAAGTTCTGCACGCGACATTCTATGTGTCGCTTTATTCGCTCGGAAGCAGAGAAAGAGAAAGCGAGAGAGGGAGAGAGAGAGAGAGGGAGTAGTAGTATTGTTTATTGGCAACGTAGTTCCCTCAAGTGCTGTTTCAAGTACGTTACAATAACAAAATGAAATGAAATAAAATAAGTGAGATATAAGCGAGAATAACGCGCGCATTCTGTGAGGGAGGGAGGGAGGGAGGGAGGGAGGGAGAGGGAAAATGCATGGATGCAATGCAATTTGATTCGCATTATCGGCGATCGCGTTCACTTGTAACTCGTTTTTTGCGCGCAACATGTCAATGCAGCGCGCCGCGCTGCGGACGGAGATCGATGTTAATACTGTCGAGCGGCAAACACAGAAGTTCCGTGCGCGAACGCGGCGGAGTCAATCGCACGACGAATCAATCGATCGCGCGAAAGCTCGTAAGAAGAACGTGACTGTGTCTAATTGAATCGCGCCGTCCCATATACTTTATGACAGAAATCCCGCGTCGGACTGTTCCCGAGTACCGTTCCAATAATCGTCGAGCCCGGCGAGCCGATAATAGCAATTCGACGACGGAAATTTGGCATCTATCTGCGGTGTTATTCCCTCTCTCGCTTGCCGATCTCGTTCGCGTTTCGCCTCTGCGACGGGATGAATCTCATTTGTACGTCCCACGTCGGACGCCGCCGCAGTCATTACAATCGCGACGGCAAAAATACCGCGCGCTGAAAGCGCGCTGTGACGGCGGCCACGTTAATTTAATTCTCATTGGAAATGGCCGTGTCTCACTTGCAATTTTGCCATTAAAACGCTCGAACGGCGAGCTCATTTTCTCCGCAGCCGATTAAAATTAGAAGCGTAATCACGACCGATTCGAGGCGTTCCTCCTCTCTCGCCCGCGCTTTGACCTTAATGAGACAGCATAATGCAGGAATGATGAGAGCAATTTGTAATTTGGCTTACGGACTACAATTCAAACTACTACTGCCGCCGCCGCGTCGCGTCGCGTCGCGTTTGAACGCAACGAGCTCGTGTCGCGATGGGACGATGAGAAGCAGAAGGAAGAGGAAGTGAAGGAGGAAGAGAAAACCTGCATGTAACGAAATCACCCTCCCTTTCCACACTTTTCCACGCGCCACTGGTTTCAATTCCTTCGCCAGGTGCCTCGCAGCCACGCGCTCGCTCGCCAATGGCGCAGCTACGCGATAAATTAGTTACAAATAAACCGCGACGGAACGCGCCGCGAACTTCGTGAAATTGTTCCCCCCGTACGATTGCTCCCCGCCTCGCCGAATGACGCCGTCGCGCAATTTCCGCGGCGAGATACGCGCCCCGAAGAATAGACGTGTATACACGAGCGCGCTCTCATGGGCTGGCGACCTATTCTCCCGTAAATAACATCCAACAACGTAATTCCGAGGCGCGAAACGACCTTTGCCACGCGCGAAACTATCCCGATCCGATAACGCGCCCGCGAGAGGCAGAGAAAGAGGGAGGAGGTAGCGGGGCAATATTTCGAGACACTTCGATGTCGGTTCGAACAACTTCTCAACGGCGATTTCTTGCCGGGGAAACTAATCGGAATTGTCTCGAGGAATGTCGGCGTGTGTTTGCTCGATAAAACCCCGAATCGATCGGACGACGCTCGGCCGCGCGGCCGGCCGGCCGTTTCTCGATTTCTTCCCGCGGGGACAGCCATCGGGCAGAGCTATCTATGTTAATACCAGCGGAATTCATTGGGTGTACGATCGCAGTTCCAATCTAAATCTAGTAGAGCGCGCAGTTGCCTTCCTTCTGTTCTGCAGAGCTTCCGATTGGTACGCGAGAGGAGGCGAATCGCCTGGATATTGCTGCTCCTCGCCGTGCTCTTCGCTCTCTGCTGGCTCCCCTACAACGTGCTCAGACTGCTGGTGGATCTCGGCGCCGTCGGTGAGTACGATCTTGTAAGAACGTCGCTTAGATCTAAAGCACCTCGCGAGTCCCCACGTATCGCGCGTAACGCTTCCTTCGAGATCGAGATATCCATGTCGGGCGTGCGCGCGCTTGAAATATCCTGCCCGCTCTTTCTCTCTCTCTCTCTCTCTCTCTCTCTCTTTCTCTCTCTCTCTCTCTCTCTCTCTCTCTCTCTCTCTCTCGCGCGCGCGTGTCTACGTGTCTACACGTCGTTGCGAAAAACCGGCGCACATCCCGGAGATCGCCGTCTCTCTCGAGACGCACGATCGAGGTACTTGCGTCGACTACGATGCTTTTACGCAGGTCAGCATTCTTATTCCTCTTTTTATTTCGCTTAACTTGGTCGCTAGCAAAGGACGAGGCATCAGCGAATTGCGGGCTGATTTAGCTGAATTTAACACATGACAATAGAGAAATAATGTCGAAAATATCACGCTACTAAGAATACATGCAAGTACGGCGAATCGTTCGGTCGCTTTAGAGCGAAAAGAATGTAGAAAAGCTTTCTGAGAGCGCACTGACTCTCAGGAGGAGGAAGCGAGTTGAAGTATTTTACAGCTGCGCATGAGAAAGCTGCGCGGAATTTTGCTAATTCGCGACGAGGTAATGACAAACGATGTCTCGCGAGAGGATTCTGCACGTAAATCCGTGCGGAAATGCGGGAGATTTCGAGGATAGATGAGAGAGCAAATATTGGAGATGATGTAAACAACACGAGAGAATGAAGTGCTAAGAGGTAATTATTTTTAAAACATGATACTACAAGGCAATCGGAGCAACCTTCTCGCCGAGCAGCCTTCCTCTTTAATTTGCAGCGAAATTGAATAGAAATGAAAGTAAGTAAACCTTAACATGCGGTAGAATTGGGACGCTAGCATTTTCTAACCGTTCCCATTTGTTGCTAGCCCATTTGTTGCTAGTGAACGTAACGAGATTAAAACTATCGCGATGATTATGACGGATTACTGTCTCGACACATCCTTCCCGTGAGCAAACCATGCGATCCATCAATAAATAATATGCGCGATTAGAAAATTCCAATGACGCGGTGCATCACGTCCATCCAGGTCGTCGCGTCGATTCGTGCACATTCGGTCCGCCCAGTCATTTGCAATCATTCGTCATCTACGATCGTCTTCTGAGCGTTCGGTTTCGTCGCCTCGCCACAGCATTTCCCTCAGCCTCGTTTGTCTTTCTTACACGAGTAAAGTATCAATTATGTCTTTTTAACGGGATTTTAACGAGCGAGCTCGTCCTTCAGTCCGTCGTCCGGAGCGTAGCTATCGATTGCGCGAGGCGTAATAAAGCGTAATAAAATAAAGAGAATAGGGATAGGAACTGAAGGAGATTGGTTTCTCCGCGGACTAGTTAGCGGAAATTTCATCGAGTTAACGAGCCGATATAAAGTGAATATGTCACTTTGACAGGTGTTGAGCGAGAGGAGAGGAGATGTTGCCCTGATAAAAGCTTCCCCCGAAATTACTCGAGCGAACCGAAAGTTCCGCGAGTCGACGACGACGACGTTGACAATTTAGCAGCATCTGTTGCTTAGATACGCGAGAGCGACTAGTCCGCTGCACGCTGAACGACTATTCGCAAAGCGGACGTGCGCTATAACGACTGCAACGTGTCAATCTCCGAGACAGAGACGCGCGACGGGGAGGACGTGACTCGACGCGTCATATACATCTTATCCAGCGTGATGTACATCTGCGATTTGCTGCGCGCGATAGGCTACAAAATTTGGTAGCGCAAAAGTGAGGAAATTTACATTCGGTAACGAATGATCCGGCGCCGACGAACTTTTCGGACTGCGAGCGAGCGAACGACACGATGATGATGCACTCGCGAATGAAAATTGCATTTCCGAATTGGATCGCGTGAACGTGAAATGGGACGACGGTATCTTCCCGCGAGCTTTGAAGTTCCAGCAGGTCTTATCGAATTTCGCTTATAGAGTTTAATCTAAATTCGGAAACGTCACGGAATTCGTTCCCTCAATTTACCGAGACCGTGACGCTCCTTTCTGAGCGAACGATGCGCACTGAGTTGCCGAGTTCTCCACATTGACGATGTAACGCGCTACCCGTTTTAAGCCCTTGTGTGCGAATGCTCTTGCGAAAATCGCTGCCGTGAAAACTCTCTCCTCTCCTCCTCTCACCCCCCCCCTCCCTCCTGCCCCCCCCCCGCCCCCTGTCGCCGCCGTTACACCGCGGGAGCGCTCGGTCTTCTGTAAACGACGTTCCCAACGTTCCTTCGTTCTGTCTTCCATTATACGATCCATCGCGATTCTCTCTCTGCGAATGAGATTGTTGCTAGCATTTTATCCCGCGCGTAGCAGCAATATCCTGCTCGTAATCAGATTTTACACATCACCGGCGAAAAGTATCGACGCGGGCCGAATTCATTATTCACTCGAGATAATTGACTAGCGGCATCGCGGGCTTGCGAGAAGCGATACAGCGGCGGTCCTGGGAGAGATTCAAGTACGTATCAGCTATATCAAGTGCATATATGATTTAAAAATTGCGGTCAAGTGAGAAGGAAAAAAAGAAACGGGTGAATGTTGCATCAACGTAGACTCAACGCGATTGCCTGCATACAGAAATCTCGATATTAGCGCCGTGATAAATTTCAGCCAGAATTCACCGGGGTCACAATGCGCCCGTTTGTGCTATCACGTGCAATAATTTCTCGATACACACTCAGTGATTAATAATTAAAGCGTTACGGTGTTAACAGCGGCAACAATGCCAGCAATTTGTTCCACATACAAGAGTACACAGACAGGATATTTATTTACGGTACTCCCGCACACAATAACGCTGTTTTCTCAACTATGAGCGAATATTGGTTGCATTTCGCTTTAATTTGTATATCGTTTTAATCGATCATTAATAAATGGCACGATGATTAGCAAATAACCGAGTTGCTCATTAGTCGTTAACTCGAATATCGAAGATGTTTGATTTTCGTCATAATCAGTGTCTTTGTCTTTGTCGACATGATAATTCGAATTAAAAAATTTAAAAATATTTAAAAATATTTCCACGTTTTCTTGTGACAGAAGAAAGAAGGCTACAGTCAAGCTATTTACGATAAAATCTTGACATTTTCTAAACCGAAAGTCGCTGGGCCGGCCTTCCAGTCGTTCGTGGATTTGCGTACACGGAGGGAATTTTTTCTCATAGATGTTAACATTTACTAACAGTTATTAATACACTGGGAAGAAAAATACAATATTAACTTTTTCAGCTAGGATATACTCGTATCATTGAAGGCGGAGAAAATTGAAGGCGGAAATTGGTGGAATTGCGAGAAATTATTTCGCGTGTGGTATATTCATATTGCAAAGCTAATAAGATTCCCGGGCAAATTATTAAGTAATTGTTGCAATATATAGATTTCTGGACTTCGGTATGAATATATTCCCGCTGCGCGACACGCTGTGGTATTGGCCGATCAAAATTTTCGCGTGCACACATACATTATGGCGGCGAATATGTCACTTCGACAATTTGACATACCATATCGTATCGCATCGCATCGTATCACAAGTGATCCTCGAACAACGCAGATAATCGTTTCCGCGTTATTCGACATTCAGGATTCATTCAATTTTCCGGAGGAGACCCGGCGTGTCTGGATGTGCAAAGAGAATTTTCCTGAAAGAATATTACCGTCCTCCGGGAGATATTAATTTCTTCTGAAAGATATTAAACATTTTTACATGTTGAGAGAGCCATAGCACGCTAGCTTCTCCAGCCGAGACATCCTCATGTTATTCAAAGCGCTCGAAGGTAATATAGCAAACTACTTTGCGTCTGATGTAAATAATTTCCATCTCGTAAAAAATATCCGATGATCAGATGACCAAACCACGCATTCTGAATACATGCATACCAGACCTTGGTCCCTTCGCGTGCCTTCGCGTCCACGTGCATCGCCCTTAACCGAGTGTCGCTCGAACTTCATCGCCAGCGCAAGCACCCCGCGTCGGTCGAGGATTGTTCGCGCTTGAAGTGCCGCGTTACTCGAGGTATGTCTGCGCACGCAGATAATACAATGGCAACGACAGCTCCGGAAGAGCTTAGGGTGAGCTTCAGAGCCTGGTAAGAGAAGATATCGAGGTCTCTCATCGTCGAGCGTCGGCCGGTTCGGCTCGCTCGTCCTCCAGACGGACCGGAGCGCCGTCGCGCCGACCGCGAGAATTCGCGTCTTCATCGGGAATTCCTCCGCGACGCATTGTCCGTCGCGAGAATTCTTCCCCGCTGCCCACACGTCCGTCCGCCATGCGTGTATTCGCGCTGCGTGCCCGATGTCGCGTCGCGGCGCAACGTGACGCCGCGCGACTCGACGGCGTTTTAATTAATTTTAATGAATTCCCCGCGTGCACGGGGACCGCTTCATCGGAGAACGCTGCAGACAAAGAGACCGCCGGTAATTGTTCGCAGAAGGAGGAAGATCGATAACGGACGCGCTCTCATACTGCTTGTTCCTGGGACACGCGAACAGCGCCCTGAATCCCGTGGTGTACTGCTTCATGACGCGCAACTTTCGTCGCAGCGTCTCCGAGATCCTGCGTCGCAGCTCCCATGGCCTGGCGCGCCGTAAACCCCGTCGCAAAGTAAGTGCTCAATGTCTCGTTACACAGCCATGTCCGTCCGTCTCCGTTCGTTACACACGGGGTGTCCGGAAATTCAAGACTCGCCAGTCCTGCGCGCAGGTGGACCAGGTCTCAGGTCCAGGAGAGAGCTCCTCGAGCGATTTGCGAGCGTCCACGTGAGATCCCGAGACGTCGATGAGAGAGAGAGAGAGAGAGAGAGAGAGAGAGAGAGAGAGAGGAGAGAGGCCGATCAGTCCGCCGTCGAAATTTCACTCGTGGCTGTTCGCGAAATGCCAGAGGAGGCTCTCCGTCTGAACATTCTCGGACACCTTGTGCAACACGCGTAATGAATCGCGGCAACAGCGGCTCATAAAGGCGCGACGGAGCAGCCGGGCGAGTTGCGACGTCGAGGCCGTCGCTAGGCGAATCCATCAGGACACGCACTAGGGCGCTCCCGCCGGCGCGGCGGGAAGAACGGCATGAAAAAGCCGCTCCCGTGGGAGTGCCGAGTGTAGTTCGATGGGTATAAAACGGCGCCGGCACTCTCGTCGCGGCGGCCGCCGCTCTTGCGATATTGCCTGATCGTCGAACGCAAGCTAAAGCTAACGCAAGCCCGTCCCATAACGCCCGAGAAATAACGATCGCGCCGACGAACGGGATTGCTTATGTAGCTCGACATGGGCTGCTCACGTCAAACGGCGACAATGACGATGACGACGACGACGACGACGACGACGACACTGTTGTCGCGAGAGATCTCCGTTGTCGTGTCTATAAATTTGCAGATTTATTTACGGGCTCAGATTACAAGAACAATTCGCCCGTGAATCCTTTAAACCTGTCGTATTGTCCGTGTTACAATAGTTGGTGCAAGGACGAGAGGAGGAGGGGAGGGAGCACGTGTTAACAGCGCGATCGTGTTCCGGAACGGTGAAATTTACAGCTTGCTCCGCCGGACTACGCACACACACATACACAAACGATCCATTACGCGCGTTGTATGTTTGGCACACGTAACAACTCGATGATCGAGCACCGAGCGCGAATCCTTTCTCTTCTTTTACATCCCGTTAGAACAATCCGTAATAACCGCGATGGAACAGGGCTCGTTTTGCCCGGTGGCGGTGACATATCCGCGGTGTTAACAGGTAAAACCGCAATTATCGCCGGCGGTGAGCACCATCTGTCGCGCATGAAAATCTCTCCGCGTCGTTGAAGCGAAATTCCGAACGGATTATAACAACGCAAACGCGACACGAGCTTTGCACGCTCCGTCGCATCATCCACGAGCGATTGTCGTTGCGACGTGCCACGTACGGAGACGACCGGGAGAGCCCCGGCCGCTAATTTCCGTCGAAATACACTTGACCGTTTCCTCCGTCGTTTCAAGAGGCGAGACTGAAACGTTTTCTCTTTCGTTGGCGTGCGGATTGTCCGCGAGCGGCACCGAGCCGCACTTTTCGTGTTTTCAGCTCGGGCTGCGCTCGATGATACCGTCTACCGCTTAATACGCCTTCGATTTAATTAAACTTTCGATTTAATTAATTCGTTTAAATTCTCCGCTCGTCGATTCCCCGCCGCGCGAGTGGCGGCAGCAATTTTCCTATTCTCTCCTCGTATAGCTTTTTCTGCCCCGCCGAAACTCGTGGGGTCTCCCTCGTCTTTCTCGATTTCCTCCATCGCGGTGCCAAATTAATTATACGATTGTCGAGACTATTTGAGGGGAAACCAAGAGAGAGGAGGAGGAAGGGGGGGAGAGAGAGAGAGAGAGAGAGAGAGTGCAATTAATTAAACACTAAACAACAGTACAAGAGCGATGAAGAAAACAAGTGTGAGCGGGTCTCTTACTCGAGACTTTAGTGCGAAGGACCTGAAGTGTAAACGGCGATATGAATTATACAGTAATATTACATCGGTCTCTTCCCAGCCGCGTACAGTGATCTGCGACAATGAATCCAAGTTCCGGGAGGGGGGAAGGAGACTGCGTCGCGAGTTAATGCGATTCGCATTCAGTGCGTCACAATTAAGCGGGAATAAGGACGGATACGAAGCGCCCCGAGATCAACGGGTTTCTCGCGCTGCACTCGGCGCATTAATTGTTTAACCGAGTATATAACGAATATCTCTCTCGCGTCAACCGCACCGTCGTCCTCGTCGTCTCGCAAGGCTCTTCACTCCGAGCACGCTAATAAGCACATTCTCGTTTCCGCGGCATTACCGCTTGTCTGCAGCTTGCACATCCTCACGTGACAATAAGCAGCGCTGTTTATCGCGGTACGCCGGGTGGATTCGCAGGATCGCGAGTGTCCGCCGGACGAATGCATTGCTGCTCCACGAGAAAAGTATTTCCCGATCGCGTCTCGTCGGAAAAACGAGGGGAATTCTCGCGCTCGCGTCGGCCAACTTCTAATTGATCTCAGCGCGACGATCTTAAACTTATAATTGGGGGATAACGAGTCGTGCGTGCAGAGAAATGCTGCACGCATTCAGTTGCCTGTTTTAACTGTTTCGCGGGTTTATATTTCCGTTTATATTCATATTTTGTTTATATTTCATCCTCATTTTATATTTCATCCTCAGTTTATATTTTAAAAATTTACATATAAATCTATTATGAGTTCATTACAAACACCAAATTCATTCGAAATACATTCTAGATTGTAGTAAGTTTAACATTTTAATCAAGAATATTAAATTAAACCTGCGGCTTACTATTTATAGAGAATATAAGTTGCAGAATATATATTCTTGTGAAAAGAAAAATTCTTTTTTTCAATGACAATTGGGAAGACACGATAATGAACTTTTCTCATTACCTCTGATGATTATACGTTAAGACTTCTTTTAAACTAATGTGACGTTCCATTATGTTTGAAACACTCACCTTTTTCGACTTTCGCCATGATCCATGAATGAACGATTAAATTTTATGCTTTTTATTTTTGCTGTATTTATTTATATTTTACGTACGTTTCACTTGTTTTCGCAGATTTTATCTATGCATTTGTTTATTTCGTCCCTTTATTCAGTTATTTATTTTTATTTCTATATTTATGGCTTTACCTTGCCTGTCTCTCCTCTTTTCACACCAACTCATCGCTCATTTACTATGCATGTATTTACGTCCTATACAGATTACTTGTGCCGACACCATCTACTTATTTTTCTCTTTCTGTCCTCCGGCCGCGATTTTCGTTATTATAAAAGAGGGAAAGTGAACCGCCTAATTTCTTTTTTAGCAGTGAAATAAAATTTTTTTCGGCGTGGATCATCCGCACGTATTGTTCCAACGAATGTTTGCACCGACCAGAGGTCCCTTTCGTGTTCGTGCCTTTTTTGTTCCGCTCGTTCGGAAAACATTCTTCGAGCATCGGAACTCGGTCGAAAGCAGTTTTTGACAGGTAATACATAGTCATGCTCTGTTTTAATACAGCGACGACGTAGTTCGTCCTTGTAAACCCTGATTGTTATTGGAGGAAATATGTCCTCGGCTTTTCCCCAACGATTTTCCCGATAAATTTCCATCGCAGAGACACTGACGGCAATCAGAAATTCAATAACAAGGATGTTCCGATCTATGCTGCGCAGCATAGATCGGAACATCCTTACGTTTCTCCTTCGTGGTTCCGCGGCGACTTTACACGAGCATTTACGATGAAACGGATTTCAAAAAAAATTGCTCTTCGTTCCATTCATATAAATTTACGCTCATTTATTGCAACGCGTGACGCGAAGCTATATCTGTTTTGCTTGTCGTAAAAATAAAGTGCGTTTTCGTGAAAAAATACTCGCGTCTCGCGATAACGCCTCTGAAGAAGGTCCTCTGACTTTTACGAGACCTTTATTCCAGCATTCTGTCCTGAAAAAATTCCACGAGGAGGCACGTCCATCTAGGCGACAGTAAACATAAAAAATTTACAAATATCGCGTCGCCGGGGAGATCGGTAATGCGAAGTAATCGGCACTCAACGAGCGAATAGGCACTCAAACTTCGCGAGGACATGATGTGGAACCTGGGACACGATCGATCTGCGTTCGGTGTCGTATTTGCATCGGATCTATGAATAAGAACGTAGACGTTGGTCGGAAATAAAATGCAAAGTCGCGATGGTAAACGATGTAGGTTAAGGATATCTCGCGCGTTGTACTTAACCTCCCGGTTGTCGCGGCTTCTCAAACAGACCAATTAAGAAATTGCACTGAACAAAGAAACAGATATTCATCCGCTGCATCCTTTTGCCGGAGTAATTTCAGGGAGAAGAGAAAACTGTCGCTACTATGGCACGCTTATTCAGCGTGTTTTCTATTTACCGAGTGCGTGCAAAATCGTAACTATCGTTATCGCGTACAGCAAAATAATAAAATTGATAAGCGACGCTCGATGTGATATAATATTATTCATGTATTAAAATTTGCATTACTGCGAACAAATCAGGAGACAAGCGTAATAAAGTGCAAAATGCAATAAAACGTAAGTGTGTGCGTTAAATTTTCGCACGGTTTCTCTCGTAGTAAAATTTAATAGCGATTGCTGATTAAAATTCAATAGAGCCGATATTGTGATTAAATCATCGGTCTCGGCCGAGTTTTAATCGTTCGCCCTCGGGTGTAGGTAGGTTGGATTCGACAAAGCTTCAATATAATCCGTCACAAAGTATCGAGTATGAATCTCTTACGTATTTTAGTAGCGCTCGCGGCTGTGAAGTTTCCTACGTTGCATAAGTAATATGTATAATAACGATCCTTATAACATCCGGTGTAATCTTGGAACAATCGAGAGCGCACGGTTTTCCACTTTTATAGCTTGTTAAATGCATTATTCAAAAGCTTATCGACACCTCGATATGTTCGTTCAGTTTGAATCGCTGAAATATCCATCCTATTCTGAGCTCTTCTCCGCATTGACATTGACAGAGTGTATCAAGGATTATCCACTAGTATCGAAAATTACAAGGCGAGATGCGAACATTAAGAATTAAATAAAAGCTTCGAAATAACAAGAATGATTATTTTTGCGATTTTTTTTTTTAAATTAGAACAAAGGGAGGTGAGATACGATGATCGCGAGCTAGCAGCTATTTTCGTCGTGCGGAGAAGAATGCGGCTATTTAAAAAATTCCCCACGTAAAGCCGCAATTAACACAGCCACACTAGCACATGACGGTTTTAACTCAATTTTAACACTTTTTCGCGCCTCTTCCTTTGTGGAGTGCCAATTAGAATTTCTGCCACGGAGGATCTTCTTCCCAATGTGAAATAAATCACCGAGGTACCGCGATGCCGCTTTCAAAGTGGCGTTCTCACATTTGCGAGTCCTCTTATTCACTCGAAGCCAGATTAGACCAGCTGAAAACAGATTCAACCTGCCTTCCTTCAAACTACAGAACTATGCACTACGCGGGAGAAATTTCAGAGCGGAATTTTAAATATTTATATTATGCAACAATATGTGTGTGTGTGTGTGTGTGTGTGCATACACACACACTATATATCCTCTCTCTAAAGAAATTAATTTATTCATACCCTAATATCGCGAAAAAGAAATAGGAAGAGAAGAAGAGAAGCGGAGAGAATGAGGGAGAGCCGTGCTGTGCGCAGCTAAATTCAGAATGTTTTTATTACATGTCTTACATCCCTCGAGTGTTTAGTCTCACCTTCTCCGGTTTATACTCGCTCTTGCCATACTTTGTGCAGTATTACGTACACGCGCGCGTGTCTATATCGAGCCTATTTGCGAAGACTTGTACTTCCTGGCGCTTTACGTCCGCTTACGCGCATTTCTTCCCGAGCTGCGCGTCGTCCGGCCGTTTATAGTGAGCGACGATATTCAAATTACTTCCTGAAAGCTTTACTACTCGTGTATCTTTTAACGTCGATATGTACATTGACGCTTTATTGTACGGAGAATACACACGTTCCTGCTGTACGTCCACAAGCGCGCTGGCAAATACCGTCCCGTCGTCGGGGCGATGTCCGGGAAAAAGCCGATGTATTTCGCGTATATTCGGAAGAGCGAAAGAAACAGCCAAGCCGCCGAACAAACATCATATCGCGCGAGCGAAAGCGTGATATTTGTATCCGCACACGCACATTTCGCGAATTTCATTGAGCCGTTGCTATTATAGCCGTGGCTCGAATTATTTACTTTATTCCGCGCGCGCCGCGATATTGCGTATTCAAATTTTACACACCCAACCTTACCCGACTGGTGCTGCACGATTAATTATGAATATCGCCCAGCCCGCTGAGCAATATTCATTATCTCGGAGTCTTTTGATGAAATCACTCGATGATTCAATCATTCGCGATGAGTATCAACGATGGAAGAGAAATCCTTTCGCTCTTTTATTTCGCCCTTCCGAACTCGCACGGCGAATTAAAGGCGCCGCAACGTTATCTTTTCTCTTCGCGCGCGATTCGCCGCGCGTAAAAATTGCACGGGAAAGGTACGAACGCGTATTTCGTGGGGGATTAAATTTTCGTTTTATGTGAATTGGATCCGCGCAGGATTGGGGGACAAAGTTTCTCGGCGCACCGTGAAAACACCACGGTGCCGAATGAAGTCCCTTAACTCCGCTAAAGTTGAAAATTTGCGATTTACGGCCACGGCTGAAAAAGTCTCGCCGCTGCTGCGCGCTGGCCGACTTCTCCAGCAAGCGAGGAGACGTAGCAGAAAAACAAAAGGGGCAAAAAAATGCCTACACCGTTCCGGCCAGTGAACGAACGCCTGCGCTGAAACTCACAATTGCGCGAGGTAAGAAGCGGAAATAACGGCTCGCGATAAAGAGGCACATAATTCCCGTGTACTCGCAATCAGACAGACAGAAAAAAGACAGACAGAGAGATATCGCGTCCATTTCACGCGAATAACCCGAGATCTCGGGATTCGCTTCGCAATCTTAGCGTTAGTGGGCAGGATCTCACATACGCGCATACGCGCGCTTGCAGTCCTCTCGGGATAAGAAACGTTCCCCATTGGATGAATAATTCTGCGCGAATAAAACTGCCAGAAAATCGCGGAGATATTCCCGGGCCGATTTTCACGTGACGGAGCGTCAGGGCCGAGGCCGAGGCATGCCGGCCTGAATTGTCGGGCGCGAAACGCGCACAGGTATTCATTTCGGCCGCTGTTAAATGTCGAAACGCGAGACGCCAAATAAATGGCGCGAACGTGCGCAACTAACGCAATTCCGAGCCCGACGAGTCGGTCGGCGTCATTAATGCGCGCGGGCTGCGTTTTTCCGCAGATTATTAATCGCACATTCATACATGCGTGACGGCGACACGGGCATGCTCCGAAATAAATTGCGACGGGCGAAAAAAAAGCTCGGAGCTTTGCCGCCATCATCGGAAACACGACGCGTCCCGTTAGCGAGTCGCACCTCGCGAGATCATTTACTTGTCCGGGAAAAAAAACACGCCAGTGTGTTCGTGCATATCCACCTGCGAGATCCACGTGCGTTCGCATGTGTTTACGGGAGGAATCACCACCCCGGGTCAAGCCCAGGTTGCCACGTGCACTTCCCGATATCGATTACCCAAAAACAGTCGGCCGGTGCGTCTCTCTCTCTCTCTCTCTCTCTCTCTCTCTCTCTCTCTCTCTCTCTCTCTCTCTCTCTCTCTCTCTCTCTCTCTCTCTCTCTCTCTCTCTCTCTCTCGCCGATTGGAATTTATATGGCCGAGGAGGTGAACCGCTCTCCGCGCTTGTCTGCAATTTACGAGCAGATTACGAGGGACCAGCGATTACGCCGAATGACGCCCCAATATGAATTCTTCGCGCGAGCGTGAGCGAAATTATAGTGCGTGCGTGACGAAAATCGCGCGACGCGGATGTCGCGGCGTGATCGCGAGATCGATGCCCGCAGGGCGGGCTTTTAAGCGAGGCCTCGTCGTCGACCAGCCGGTGCAGCCACTTTCAATCTCAACGAGCTCAGTCAAATTAGAATTCGCCCCCCTGGAAGAAATCTCCGATCTAAACCCGTAACTAATCGACGAAGACTCGCTTCTTGCCTCGAACGGTGGACAACGCGTGTAATGTGCGAGAGAGAGAGAGAGAGAGAGAGAGAGAGAGAGAGAGAAAGAGAGAGAGAGAGAGAGAGAGATCGGTTATTGCATTATGCAGGACCAGTGTATGATGTCCACTTGCGTAAACAGATTAAGATAACAGGATTATAACAGCTCGGCGCGGCTGATATATACGATATGGTCGACGCATTTCATATTGCATTACCGTTTGCACGCTGCCGTAGGTCGAATTCGATGCCTCGATTGGTTCGATCAATCGGCCCGACGTAATAATAGCACATGGAAGTTGCACAATTTTTTCATTTCGATTAACGAGTTGTAACTATCAAAACCGTTCTCCCGCTGCTTTCCACGCCGGAACATCACCGACCGAACCGCGATAAGTTTTCGCACGCTCACACGCAGTCGAAGCGCACAACGAGAACGCGAATGAAACAAAAATTGAACTACAATTTACCCTTACATATTACAAAAAAAAAAAACAGGAGATTAAACTCTGCGCACAATGCGGTCTCTCTTCCACTCGAGACTAAATCGCAATCGCGCGTTTAATCGCAGATTAATGCCCCAGCTCGAGAAATCTATCTCGGTCGACTTTTCAATATATTATAAGACTAATTGACGGCCGCGATTAGCACAGGGACAGTCCGAGTTTCAAAATGCAATGTGTTGCACGTCGCTGCGACTCTTCTGCGATATGGAAATATCGGCGAGCGGCGGATCGTTCGATGCAAACCACGGTCCGATTACAATGATGATTGCGCGTCGCTCTTTGCTCTTTTTGTGAAGTTAGCACATTTTTTCAATTTCGGTTCTTTGGTATTAAGGGGACTGGAGGGTCAGATTGCTGCCAAAAAATCGTGCCAAAAGTTTTTGCCAATATTCTCCGATGAACTGAATAAATGTGCGAAAATGAAAAGTTTAGGTATATTTATGCAACATGTGAAGAGTAGAAAAATTTTGTTTATTAACAAATACTCATATAAATATACGATATATATATAGCTGAAATATATTCTCCTCTTTTTTTTCAAGTTGTCGTTTTTGCAGTAATATCTCGGCCCTCGGTGGTCCGATCAGAGCGAATTTTAGCTAGAAATCTTAAGGAGGCTTATCATTATCCGGTGAAACGCTATAAAAAAAAATTGAACAAAATTAACAAAATGGCAGCTATTATTAGGAAAAAATTCAAATTTTTCTGTCCTTTTACAATAAAAAAAATAATATCTCGAAATGAAATATTTTGACGGAGTTGTCCATGGTTCACCTGATAGCCAGACGAACAAATATTATTGCTTTAAAATTTCAAATCGAAAATGAAGCTCAGTCTCGGAGAAACCACTGCAAAAGGTGGAACAATAAAATTTCGAGAAAAACGCGTTTAAAATTTAAGTGGATATTTATATGAATATTTGTTAATGAACAAAATTTTTCTACTCTTCATATGTTATATAAATATATCAAAAATTTTCATTCTTGTTCACATTTATTCAGTTCGCCACAAAATATTATCGAATACAAGCACGATTTTTCAGTAATCTGAGTCCTCCAGTCCCCTTAAGAATACGGGATACTTTCTTTTATTTTTATCAGGAACTGTAGAACTATGAAAAATGTTACTGGATCTAACGTTGTTTTTTAATAATTTTTAAAACGTCGTGCTAACTTCACAGACACCGCGCGGCACACCGGACCGTCATCATACGCTTTAGCGTTGCAGTCGGAGTTACGTGTGCAATTTTCAGGCTCACGCGCGATACAGTCAGGTGGAAAATCGCGAGAAGCCCCGGCGAACTATACGTACCTGCGCTTCGGAGATTTTGTTTCGGAGCGCTGTTTAAATTATACTTTAATAATAATAGCAAATGAATACGCGATGACCGGCGCTCTCGAAAGCTTCGAACGTCCGTATCTCGGCGGAAAGTCAACGCGGGAACGTGAAACAAATGCCATTCTTCTCGGCGGTTCGCACCTCGCGCGTATGCGAGCTCGCGTGCTCTTGCTGTGACGAGTGGCGAGCCCGTGTGGTCATCACGACACGTGATACGCGCTGTGCAGAGGTGTTGTTGGAGTATATATATATTCCAGAGCATCGGAAGTTTTCGGCGTAGAAGATAGGAAACCTCGCGCGTCTCTCTCTCGTTCGAGAAATTCGGCGCAGGTAATTCCGTATGTAATCTATTATCTTTCCCGTGCGGTACGCGCGCGATTTCAAGATTAATGCCGACCATTACGCGAAAAATTCGCTCTCGCGATTGGCGAATGCTCGAATTCAAGAATGCTAATATCGGACCCGAATTATCATTCGAGTATAATCTAATACCGAACCCAATATCGGCTGGGCAATAACGCGCTGATATCGAAAATTGCATATAGAGCAAAATTCTGGCCGTAAAGTCCCATACGGTGGGTAATCTTGACGTGAAAACACGCGTGCGAGCAAATGAATATACGCGACCTGAAATCGACGAAAAGTCAATTGGACGATCAAACTTAACGAAGGAATTCTCCCGCAATTTCAGCAGCGGACGCGGTATATCCCTTCGCAATAACACCACTTCGAGACGAAACTTCGTGAACGAATTAGACGATCAAGCGTCGGACGTGATTTCGTGCTATCAGAGACTCGTCGTGAGCTCGCCGTGGGGTGATCGATGGCGGAGACTTGACAATCCTTCCTTCGCGTTTCCGAAGCAAGCATGCCGTTATCGAGTTAATCTCTAAATTTACATCCACAATGTGCACAAAACCTCAGCGGCACTTGCGCGCATTTTTTCAAGTAACACAAAAGCACGAGGGGGATCGCTCTCCGCAATCTTACCGCCGGCTCGGCGGGCTCGTTCGAGCCGCCGATGAAATTGCCGCCAGCCGTTCAGCCCCCTCGCGCGCATGCGAGAACTAGAGAGCCTCATAGGACGAGAGTGGCAAACTGATCACGTGACCAGGTCTCGGTTGATTCGATGGAGGCACAAAGCCTTCCTGACCAATTAGAATATCGATATAGCAAGCACGACAGAAGGTCGTCTTTACATACAGTGAGTTTTTAAAGCAGTTTGACGTACATCCGTCAATCATTAGAGGAGGTTACGACGAGAGTCGCACACGAAGATATTCTCCTACGAATTAATACCAGCAATCAGAATCAGATATTCGTAAGTAATAAGTATTAATTGCGAAAGAATATCTGTCGCTTCGATTTACATAGAATGGAAGAATCGTAATATATATTATTTACATAATTTTCTGCCTTGTGCATAGGCATATAAAATGCCTGCTGGACTGCTTTCAAAACTCAACCAACCTGTCGTCTTGCTCGATATCGATATTTCGATTGGTCCAGAAGACTCTATGCCTCCATCGAATCAGCAGAGACCTGCTCACGTGATCAGTCTGCCACTCTCTCCCTATGAGGCTCTCTCTAGCTTAGGGAACCGCTAAGAGCTAAAAGGTCGATCGCTCTCCTTGACAATGTTGCAGAGCGTGATGATCGATGACGCTTGCGGCGGTTGTAGCGTGCCGGGCGCACGTCGCGGCCTGTTGCGCCAACGGAACATGCTGCCCGGCTGCGGCTGCGGCATCCCCATGGGCGGCCATCACGCCGTGCTGGCGTTGCGCCGCACCGCCACGTCCAGCAGCGGCTACGACAGCTTCTACAGCCGGCACAGTCCGCACCGCCGCTGCTACATGCTGAGAAGCATCCGCGACGTGCCGCAGGCGACAGCGGCGGCGGCGGCGGCGGCGGCTGCGGCGGCGGCGGTCGCCGCCGACCCGCCGGCGAACGTCGCCAACGGCGGCGGCGGAGGCGGCGGCAGCGGCGGAGGCGGCGACCGGGAGCCGCCGGTCGCGCCGGAGTACGAGAAGAACAACGCCCTCGAGAGCAGCCAGCCGCGTCCGAGCACCCTGTGCACCACGGACGAGCAGCGACGATGTCCTTGAACTTGGAACTCGGGAATCTCCTCGACGTGTGTTTCTACGTTGTACGACGATTGTAATCTCGCCAGATGTCTGTATAGCCGGGGCTACTTTTCGGGGCTACGACTTTGTCACACGATAAGGATCACATTTTTACGATACTAGTCGGATTCAACTCACATCAGGTACACACCCTTCCGAGGTAGGAAGGGACCTCGGGCTCGCTCGACGTAGCTCGACGTAAGTCAAGCGTTAAGTTCGCATCAGACCAGCACTTGTTTCCGCGGATATCGATGAGAGCAGAATCTCTGAGTTTAAGTCTTGGTCTGAATAGAGTTTCTACCTGGATTAAAGTCTCGTCGACGTCGCTGGAAACAGGCACGAAGGCGGTAGACGTAATCGGGGGTTTTCGTTAAGGATCGTCTCCATCATCGCCCATTCTCGGATGTATCCCGATCGCTTCATCGGCCACTGAAGAGGTGACCCTTGGTTAACATGTTAATCCCGTGTTTAAAGAAAGGACACTCTGAGGCCTGTAAAATGGCTGATGGGTTTTACCGCGAGCTCCGAAGACTGAGAAACCGCGAATTCAGCAAGATCGGGAGTCAACGTTGAAATCGGTCGATTCCAATCTCCGTTCCGCAATCTTCAATCCCCGATAACCTCCAGTCCGATACGAGCTTTACAGTTGTGTTCCCCTTTCGTCCGTCGGTCCGTGAACAATCCTGCTGGAGGGTGCCCTCGGTTTTTTCATATCGCCGGGTTCATATAGGGAGTATTTCTCGACGGTTTGTAGGGGCCGTGTATAAATATAAAAGTAGCCGATAAACTCCTTGCCTGCGAGCCCAAAGTCCGCCAGCTTGAAAGTACCGAATGCGGCCAATGCGGAACCGCGGCACGGCGTGCTTAAAGCCGCGTCCAAAGCCGGCTTGTGTTCGGAGGGGGGAGGAGGAGGGCGGATTCAATTTGTGAAAGTGCTCGCACTTTTACGGGCGCTCTGTCAGCCGAGACATTTCCACGTATTCGGACGCGGTTGTGACGGCCGCGAACAATGGACCGGAAGCCAGTCGAGCGCCGACCGCGCAACGAACGTGAAAGACAAAATAAACGGACCAACAGGAGAATCGCAAAACAAACAGCACGCGCTCACCGCGTATCGATGCTTATTGAGGTTCAATTGATCAGAGTGACAGGAAGCGGCGGGAGGGAGAGGAAGTGCGTTCCGGGGAAGAAGAGTTGCCAGCTATAAGATTTCCGACGGGACTAAAACGAGGAACGCGAGCGACGCAACCGCCGAATTTTCCCCCACCGGGGACTCTCTCTTCTTCTTTTTTTCTTTTTCCTTCTCCTCGTTCTGAATGGAGTGATCTTTCCGGGATTGCTTGTTCTCACATTTCACACCGCAGATCCGACGCAGGCGATCGTCGAGGATCGTCGATTCCTGTGCGAGGGAGTAATTTCGACTTGACGCCGAGCATTCAGAGATCCCTCTCGCTTTCGACCGCGACGAGCGGGAAAATTCCACGCGATTGAACCACCGACGTGCGTTTTCCTACCGAGAGTACCGAGTGGAGTGTGTGTGTGTGTGTGTGTGTGTGCGCGCATGTACAACACTCAGCCCCGGGCTCGGTTGACACACATGTTTCCCGACGAAGTCGCGGCGCTCCGGATTGCCTCAATTGTCGAGAGGCAACGTTGACTCGTTCATGCGGTAATTGATTACGACAGGAGCCGAATTGACGGTGTAAGTACCAGTTTTGGTTATACTCTTGTCTGATAGATAAGAGTGCGATGAAGATATTAAAACGCGCCTCTCTCTCAAGTCCTCCGTTACACGCCTCGTATCGCCGGATGTCACACATGTCGTCTGTCACTTCGGCTGCTGTCATGGCCGATTACCGCGTCAGCCACGTTTCTCAATCAATCGCGACAACCTGGAGCGCTGCAACTGAGAAAAATAATTGGTCGAGAGTTTCGGGACTCATCCCTCTCGCCCAATTTTCCCATTGGACCGGACGGATTCGCGTCCGCGAAGTTCAAGCAAAAAATTACGGACGATCCTTCCGAAATTCTCAATAGACGCGTGTCCTGTCCCATCTGGAAAAATTATTGCATAAAGCTCGCGTCCGGCTAACTTGGAGGGTTCGGATCGCAAATAAGAAAAACCAGTTGACACTAGTCAGACGCAATTTTTACGCGAATATTCTCCTAGTTGGAGGAAGATGTGCATCTCTTCGTCGAGCCAATACTGCATCTTTTTTTGGGATCTCCCCGCGATCGTGCTCGGGTCACATTTAAATCAGACGTGGGTGTATGTGTATGTGTGTACTACTACTACGTACACATCTTGTCGATATTTGCGAATGACGACTCGGCGATCAGCCTGTATTGACACTGACATCTGTCGCAGTGATAACGCGAACGCGAGAAGGAAATATCGTGAAATACCGCCGAAAGGAGCGTCGAGAGAAGCGGAAATTCTCCTTTTAACAAGCTGTCCGCTCCAGCATTGTGCGATAGTTTTCCCCCCTTTTCCTACTTTTTTCAACAATGGCGTCCGTTAATATTCAGATCGACGAGTACGCGTCGATCGCACATCGCTGCGTTGTACCGCTCTGTCTTTTTCTCTCTTTCTTTTTCCCCTCTCTCTCTCTCTCTCTCTCTCTCTCTCTCTCTCTCTCTCTCTCTCCCTCCCTCCCTCCCTCTCCCTCTCCCTCTCTTTCTCTTGCCGACGTGTGTGTATCGCTAATTGCGAATTATATTTTCTATCTTGCGCGAATAGTTCGCGAGAGGACGACATTCGTATCGACTCGATATCAAGGGAGAGCTTCTTATTGTTAGACGGCGCAATGGCCGACCGTTGTAACGCTTCAGCTAGCGAGAATCGAAGGGACAGCCCTGCGTATATATACGTGTATTTATTGGGCCGCTAATACATATACACACACACATATATATATATATATAAATGGCGACACACTAACTAATTAATCGCGGCTCGGAGAAGCAGCGACTGGAAGGAAGGGAATCTCGCGAAGGGACAAGTCGAAGGGCCGCGAAATAAGGAGGATCGACACGCCGGCGACGGTCTGGCGGTCGTTATCGTTAATAGCGAGACAGCTAACCGCTTCAACCCCAGGTAGATCAATTTTCCACGTACATGGGTTATTAAAGAAACCCGCCCGACAATGCCTCGCGTGTGACCACGATTGCGTGTGTGTGTGTATGTACGCGCGCGCGTTGTAAATATTTGTTCGTCGCAAACGAGCGCGTTCTCCTCGTGACGCGGGCGTGACGGACACGAGAAGCGACATCTTTCAATTAACTTGGACCTGAAATTTTCCCTAAGTCGTGGAGCATTAACGAGAGGCCTCCGACGCGCGAGGCGCGCGGACTTTGACCGTTCTTCGTCGCCGAGAAGAGATCGATACACACGTCGAGAGGATGCGTGGGACATTGTTCGCGACCGTTGTGCTGCGGCATTCACAGACGCATGTAAATCATATCTCTACGTGTTATTTTCAATAATAAAAGGAGAAAGAAAGATGCGCTCGCCATCATTGGATCAAGTGCGCCGACTCTCTGGACCGATTACTCTTCTCCGATTACGCACCCCGTGAGAAGCACGTCAGCGCGAAAACAGTTCGGACAGTGTTCGAAGAATTTATTCTTGAGAACCTGCCCCCTTCATGTCCACTCGTAGACGAGGTACGTGGCTTCATTGCCCGACGGATTAACGGGCGATGTCGAGGCGACGAACGAAGAACCCGGAAATTCGACTACGGGCAAATCCGGTCGCTGCAGTAATTTAAGCCGCGCCAAGTGACCGATGTCGAGATTATTCTATCGCTAATAACTTTGCTAGACGGAGATTCGGCTCTCGGTTTTTCAGCGCGACGCGCAATCGCCGAGTCGAGCGGAGTTGGGCTTTACATTTGGGACGAAAAAATGTTAGCTGGCCAAAGCGACCGGCGGCGGATTAATAAAGAAAATTAATCAACCGTCACGTACGCAATTATGAATAATTTAGTCGATCGATGAAATTTGTTTTTTATCAGCGTGCAATCAAATTAAAATAGTCGACTGGATCACGCGCTCATCAAGGTGAATGTCCCAATTTGCAACAAGTGCACGCGTTTTCCGCGATAAATCAGCTAATACGGGTTCACATTTATAGGCGTGTGTTTTCACTCTAAATTTAATGTATTATCGATTCGCAACGAGTTGCGAGTAGAATTTAAAGTCACAGTAAACATTGGAACATCATTACAATTACAAGCGTGCCGACTGACGCCTCAAACGGTTATGCACTCGCCAGAAATACAAATAAACTAAAGTCCCTCCCCGTAAATTCGAAAAAAATATATCACAATCAGAGGAACGATCAAGCTGCCCCGCGAAATCGACCTTTGCGCGCACCTTTTGACCATTCAACGCAAATATTACCGGCTCATTAATCATTTTCACGGAGCAGTTGCTCGGTGGCTGATCGGCTGGGCCTCACCTTAGATTCACGCCGCGTGGAAAAACGCGACGGCAAGGCAGGGTTGAGGGCGAGAGAGCGAAAGGAGGTCGAGCAATTTTCGCGCCCGCAGCCCGCAGATCCGAGAACCCGCAACAGTTTCGCCGAGAAACAGGACCTGCCCCTAGGACAGAAGGCGACGGGGTCGCCGGGGAGAGGCCGAAACACGGATGCGCGTCGTTTATCGCATGAATATTTAGCTCAGGATTCCGCCCACGGTCCTCCGTCCTCGGCATGCATGGGCGACAGGAAAGGTGGACCGCGGCGTGTGGGTCTTTTCTGCGCGTTCCCGGCGCTTTCACGCGCCGCTGTCGACCTCGATTTGCGACTCGCTGAATCCAACGACGGCGTCGTTACGGGACGTGGAGGCGGACGACGACAACAACGACGGGAGGAAAATCCACCGGCCGGGAAAGACGCAATCCGGTCAGACCGCGTCCGATAAAGTTCGTGCGCGCCAGCGCGGGTCCGGCCGCAGGATTCTCGCAGTTTCGTGTAAGTAGTCCTTTATGTATGAGGCTTGTAGCAAATGGATCCGCGGAAATACCGTCGAATCTTACCTTCCCTCCGCCGTCTCACACCCTCCCTCCCTCTTTCCCTCTGAGGGCGAGTGCACGTCGCTTCAGCACTCGGTAAGTCTATTTCTCGAGTTCGAGTGCGAATCGCACGGAGAGGCAGCCGCCAGCTCGCTCTTTCCAACTGCTCGACCATGTGAATCTGATGAGTAATCTGAAAAGAAATAATCTCGTTACGTTGTTCAGTGGCACGTTACAGTAGCTTTTACGAAATTCCTGCGAGCACCTCGCAGGAGGAGAGAGGATCCCTCACGTGGTCTGAACGCGGTTTTATTAGAAATCTTGGAATCTTGAAACTCTGCGCCTTCTTGTCGCCCTTTTTCTCCTTCGTCTTCTTCCTCTTCATTTTCTTCTACGATGCTGACTGGCGCTGAGAAGTTCGAAAGAGCCATCGACCCCAGTCATCCCATAAAAGTTTGCCCATAAAAGTGTGCGGAACAATGAAATCGTTGCCTCGGCGGTCACTCGGCGTCGACTTCGGAAAGAGTGTGTGCCTCAAACGCCAGCCTCGATCGCGATGGCAAAAATTTGCCTGCCCACGAGCGTGCGTGTGTACGCAAGCAGATATCTCGTCCCGTCGTGGAATCGTGTAAAGAGGGAGGGGACGAGAGGGAAGGCAAAAAGGGTGAAATTGCGCAATATACAGCGCGGGAAAGTCCGCGGAAATCGTTGCGAGCGAGTCGATCAAATTTGCCATCCGCCATCGAGTGTTCCTACTCGCATATCGCGCAGCTCTTCGGAACGGTGTAACAACGTCTGTTACTGAACGCGCTGCGTCTCCTCGTCGAGCCAATAATAATGATGTTACACGCCAATTACTTTCACGCTAATAAAACATCGCTGCGTAACGCGTAGCGCTTCTCGACTCTCGCGCCGTAGGATAAAACTTTCGCACGATTCGTTGAGACTGCACGGATTACCGTCGCTGCTGCCGTTGCCTCGATTAATTTTCATAATTTTCATTATTAATCAAAGTCAAGTTGACTTTATTACTGTCTTATTAGTTCACCGGATAATTACGTTGGAAGGTCGAGGAGGAACGGGGGGGAAGATTCGACAACGCGCGCGCGAACGGATTCCCGATTCGAGGCTCACGAGTGTACGCGACTTTCCAAGCGGCAAATTCCCGTTAATCCTTCTCGGGTCGCAGGACGACCTTCCTCGAGAGGTATGTAATCCGTCGGCGACATTCGCGGCCGCTTTGACCGCGACGGTGTAATATGCGCAGCACGCCTTCGCATACACACGGCGTGTCTCTTTACGGCGGAGGTGGATGACGTCGGGCGGGAAGACTATAGAGGATAGTCGATGTTGTCTTGTCCTACGAAAGAACGCGGTATGCCTTTACGGTAACGAGGAACGTAGAGCCGGAGGTGGACCGGGAGCCGGGTCGGGGCTCCCCCAAGCTTATCGAGGAAACACCGAATGGAGCGCGTTATCACGTCGGACGAAAAATGAAAAGGAGCTTATTCGATTCTTACGACGACGGCCGAGGCCAATGGGGCAATCCTCCTCGAGAAGCCACGACGGAGAGAGAAGAGTGCTGAGAAAGAAAGAGAAAGAAACGGAGGGAAAAGAGTGTTTATTACCCAGTCTTGGGGCGTATCCCCTCGAGGCAAAAAATTTTAGCACACACTCGTACGAGAGAAGCTGGATAATTACGGCAAAATATCAAAGTAGATAATAAAAGAGGAAAAATCTGAAAGAAAGTAAAAATATATATAAAAAACAATAAAAAGATGAGAGAAACAGAGCAGGTGCGGAATAAGACAAGTTAAAGCGAAAGCGGGAAAACGACATTCCCGACACGGCGGAGATCACAAAATGACAGCGAATTGTAAAATAAAAATAATGTAAAAATATTGTAAAATAAAACTGAGAAGAGAAGAACTTCGTGCATTGCGAGAAAAAAGATATCGGAGATGTGTTTTTCCGTTTTCGGTTACTGGCGATTATCCTCGCGAGGTGCAGAGCAGGCGGCTTAAAGGCAATCATACAATCGCTTAGCGAAAGAATCGGGCGGAAAGAGATAAAAAGCCGAGAGAGATTTGTCCGTTCTGCCGGCTGCATTGCGCGCGAATAGCGATTTTCCGTGTCGCGCGGCGACCCGATGCGAGCAAATCCGAGCGCAATTGACAGCAATATTTATGCGCTCATATCCCACGGTCGAAAACACACACCGAACCTGCCCAACTGAATTCTGGATTAAAACTGATTCCGCATTAACAATTAAACGTCCAATGGCAGAGAGAGAGAGAGAGAGAGGGGGGCCCGAAATGTTTAACGCGATCGCTCTCTGTATGTGCATTTCAAATACGCCTGTAATTAAATGCATTAAAATTGATCGGGGAATTAATCGGCAAAGCGCCCGCTCGTGGTCGGGCTGCGCGACTTTGCGCGAAAGGAAATTGCGCAATCACCCGCCGGTGTCTCTCCGTTGCTCTTAGCGTTATCAAAGAAAGAAAAACTTTATTCGTACACGCCGCGTGTGGTACACAGCACGAGTCGAGCGCGCCGCGTTGCAGCGTCGCCGCACACAAAAGAGACATCACGACAATGATGTATACGATACAATGAAGATTTGTACATCGAGGCGACAGCCGGATACACATCAGTTTGTGTAAACAATACACGTGCGCACGTCGCGTTCGCCTACGCGTCTGGCGTTTTTGCGGTTTACGATATGAATAAAATGTCGTAGAAAAATGTGTGTGTCGCGCGGCCAACCGTGGCACCGCCACGTGTCGATATCGAGGTACATCATCGGTGCAGCTCTAAGTTTGCCTTACGTCCTAAGCTCCTACGTATTCTCCGGATTCCCACGGGCCGATCTCCGCCGGGAGGCTCCGCGCGATTTCCGTATATCTTCCGTCTCTCGTATTTTCCGCGCGCTCATCGGAAATGGATGCCGTCCGTTTGCGCGGTGAAGAAGGTCCCGGTTACTTTCGCGTTTCCGTCGTCCGGGACTTACGGCGGCGAGATAGATACAGAGAAAGAGTGAAGAGAGAGAGAGAGAAAGAGAGAGAGAGAGAGAGAGAGAGAGAAGGAGAGGGAGAGGGCGCGAGATTATCTGTGTCCGAACGTTCGTCTCTCGCCGAGTTCGTGTGTCGATACTTTATGTTGTATAAAAAATTGAGGTAGTCGTGGTCTCGGAAACGAAGAGTGAGGGGAAGAGAGAAAGGGAGAGGTCGTATTTATAGCAGCAAATTTCGATCGCTCACCGGCCGGAGCCGCGAAGATCGTCAATTATCCCCGTGAGAAGCGCGAGTGGAAAGTGTCGAGCGTGCGACACTATTGATAGAGTTAATTACTCGTACCGTGCAAAATTTGCTCATTTACTTAGGAACCATGTGCCGTTAGCGCGCACGAAGATAAACGGCTTGCTTCCGGGAGGGCGAGCTCCGAAGGGGATCGAGCACTAGGGATGCTTCTTATCTGACGATGATTTCTCCGATTCCGCGTTCTCGTCGAGCTGCCGTCCGAACTTTCGCTACAAAAATTACCCCTCATGTCGCGACGCAGAGATCGTGGAGAGCAAATATTTACTATCAAAATTCATCCGCCGAAGGCGCGCGCACACACACACACACACACACACACACACACACATACATTCCGATCACACACTGAAAGATTTCTCGTCGTGATGAGAGCGCGGAAAAATGTTACGGTAATCTTTCTCTCGTGTCTTGACGTGATTCGACAGAGAATGAAAGAGAGAAAGAGAGAAAGAGCCGGCGATCTATCCGGTGAGACGCTGCTCGTTGACGAAAGGGAGAAGAGAAAACAGAAATCCCGTGCGCGGAGCTCTCTCGAGTCGCAGGATGTCGTTCGCAAACACGAAGCGGCTACGGTACGGCGATTATCATTCCCCGATTGGAAAATCATCGCTCTTCGCTCCGAGAAACGTCCTTGCTGCGCGCGCGCGCGCGCGCTCACCATCCTATGGTCCCATTGCAGAGATCCTTGTAGACCGACGCGGCTATGACGCCGTGCCTCTGGCTACGGCTGTCCAGGAACCTCGACTTGTCGCACGTGGACGACTTCCGCTGGACGACGCAGCCGACGTCGACGCTGCGCCTCTGCTGCAACCCGCTGCCTCCTTGACCGCGTACGGCACGACGACCGCCGATCGTGTCAACGACGTCCGTGACGGGGCACGAGGTGCGGTCGAGGTTGCCTCTGCTATCGGTGACTTGGCAGCCGGCTCGGTCCCGCAGCCGTGAGTGCCGCTGCGCCGGCAACGGCATCGTCTGGTTCAGGTAATCGCGGATAGCCTGCTGGTGTTGGCTGACGTACGGCGACTCCGGGTTGCTGAGGTAGCCGCCGTTCATGGTCCTGACGAAGTGTCGTGTGACGTTGTTGGCCAACGTCGAGCCCGACGCGGCCATTGCTGACCGCTGCTTGAGGCTCTTGGGCTCGTCACCGACCTTGGCCGGCTTGCTCGGCATCGTCCTAGGCCGCTCGTCGCCGCGGCAATTCGCGGACGTCGAAACGAACGGCCGCGACGGCTGAACGAGAAATTGCTGCTGATGATGATGGTAATGCTGTTGCTGCTGGCAAGCTTTTCGGAGCTTGACGCGAGGTGCCGGTGCCGCTAATTGGTTCGATCTGCCTCCGGCGCCGTGCTGAAATTGAAACATCCAGCGGAGACATAAAGCGCGGTGAAATCATGATCGTGACACGTATATGGGGAGAGAGAAAGAGAGAGAGAGAGAGAGAGAGAGAGAGAGAGAGAGAGAGAGAGAAGGAGAGAAAGGTGTGTGCGTCGATTACGATCTTGACGTATGGCAATTAGCGGGTTTACTTGTGACAAGAATGTAAAAGCGGACGAGCGGATAATACAGGTTCTATGCGAAATAATAACGCCAATTCAGCGGGAAATTTGAGCTCACGCTCGCGAGCGTCATCAGTGACATTCATCGGACGGCCGCTCATCTTTCCACCAAAAACGCGCCACGGCCGCTTACTTAGACTACTTGCGTGCTTCGATATTTCCAGGGACGCGTGCGCAATTAAGAACGATTAAGCGGGATAACAATTGTGAAGCGGAATACGATATTTCGTCGTGATGAAAATATTCGCGCGCCGAGAGAAAAGAGGTCCATAAAGTAAGAATGATTTATGTGGCGAGTGATGTTCAATCATATCGATACACGTTTTTTCTGACAGGAAGAATATCTTTTCTCTCGATGCATCGAAAAGTTCGCACGACTTGCGGGTAAGTGTCCGCTACCTGCAGCTACAATTGCACGGTGAAGCAATTATACTTGGAGAAAATTCAGCTCCAACAATATAAGTGCCATTACGGTACAGGCTGACGATAAGTCTTTATACATCGCTGCAACTATTTTTCATCAGGAAACAACAAAGAGGCATAGCTCGCGTCGAAAGAGTCACCGTGATTCAGGGATCAATCTTTCCTTTTCCTCAATATAGGGCACGTCCAGGAATCATGAGGAATCAATCGAGCGAAATTTTTATCAATTTCAACGGCATGTATCCGTCGATGTCGCGTATCTACCCGCTTGGATAATGCGAATGTGATTTTTTACGTAAACGCACTCGCTCGCGCGCGCGCGCGAGGAAAAGTGTTGGCGTCGGATATGAAACGCGTCTACTAAGAGTCAGTCCGAGAGTAAGCCATAAGTATAACAAACTGGCACCCTCCCCCCCCCATCTATGCGTGCAAAAGCCGAGATATTTGCGTTTGATCCCGCGGTGATATCCGCGACCTCCGCGGAAGGGGCTGCGGTGTTTTCGCGTCGTCATTGAGGATTAACTCGACGACGGTAAAACCGCGAACGCTCGTCCATTCATCCGCGCGCGTTAAAAACCGCGAGTCACCCGTCGGGAAGAGCACTGCTGGCGCAGGAGGTGCGGACTAATAGTTTCCTCATGAGCGAGTGGTCAAGCGCGCTGTGAAACGACGTGCATAAATCGGGGATGCGTGCGCGTACACTACGCTCAGGTGTGCGTGTTTGTGTGTGTGCATGTGTGAGAGAGAGAGAGAGAGAGAGCGAGAGAGAGAGAGAGAGAGAGAATTGCACGGATGAGTGGTTACAGTACCTAAACGCAAATCCCACGCGACACGTAGCCTGCAATAACAGAATCCACCGTTTACCTTCCTACATAATGCGAGCCGCGACAAGGAAAGCGGCCGGCAAACTGGCCGCCGGCACACCGGCCGAAGAGGGAGAGAATTAAAGCGGAAAACAGCGTTACGCTCACCATTGCCATCTGATCCGATTGTATGGACCGTTGAGACCTCGACATCTGAAGTTGATGCTGCTGCTGCTGCTGCTGCTGCTGCTGCTGCTGTTGCTGTTGCTGGTTAAGGTAGTAACAGCTTTTTACCACCGCTGTGGGAGGCAAACTCCCCAGACTGCCGTTCGTCAAATTGCAGGCGTACTGCGTCGCTGCGTTTTTCACTATTGATCGGTATTTCACAAATGCGAGTATTGCTAATTATTAGGATCGACGACGGTGGAGTGTGGTTTTTTCTTTTTTTTTTTTTCGATAATGCAGGTGCGTCGGAAAATACGTAGAACTTGCTCTTAATTAATAGATCGCCGTGTTAAATCGCGCTAAGAAGGCACGGGAAGTAAATTAAAACAGATTGTTTGGCGGATTGATTTGGCGTGTCGCTTTCAATTAAACGGCTACTGATGCGCCGGAGAACTTCGTTAAGCGTAAATTGCCGCGACGCTGGCACGAATAATATGCTGCTCGGAGAGGAGACGATGAAGATTCGAGTTATATTAAAAGGAGAGCGCGCGCGCGTCACCCAAGAACTTCGCATACCGACTACACTCGCGTATGACGCGACCGTGTATTGCGCGAAATTACACGGGAGTAGGCGTTCGTTCCCCGAGATCGGTCCTGAGAATCGGGGCGACCCGTGTTTTTAGATTCCTAGCCGGAGAACGCTGTTTGCTTTAGCGGGGGCTTTCGAATCGCGTGGGCACTTGGAATAAGAAAACACATTACCGCCGTGAGCGGACTTTATTCGAGGTTCAATCGGGAGAGCGCCCCGAGCCGGCCGGGAGCTAAATAGTTGGTTGATTCGAGCGAGAACTCACGAGTGAAAAAGACATTGTTGTTGCGAAGTCCTTACCGTTCTGGGGTTTCGTTAGGATTTCTTGCGCCGGCGCCTCCGCCGAAGCGTTAATCACTCGCGCTTTCGTTACGCGCACGGTACCGTCGCCCTGAGGCAGCTTGATCGTCTTCTTATTTGACAATGAGGGGCACACTGTGAACAAAAGAAGAATAGCAGGGAAGGAACAATCGATTCGGATCAACAATCTGACGTGTGTTAAGAGAAAAGAATATCTAAAAAATAAGAAATTTATTTAACGAGTACCGATGGCATGTTTGCTCATACTGATATATATTTAGATCTTCACCCTGGGAGATTTTTCTCCACGTAAAAGCGATTCTTTATTTGATTAAAAAGAAAATAAAGTTCAGATCTGATTAGATATAGGAATTTAAAGAATTCTACAATTTCATCGGCATCAAAAGAGCAGCGAGACTGGAAAATATACGTATAATATAATTTATAGCAGGCGTATGATATATTTTTTCACCTACTCATCTAACTGCATTATACAAGTGATTCCGGTAATCCGAATAATTAAGCAAATCGTCTAACAAATATAATTGATAATGCCTTGGATTAACGCCCCTCGGTGGAGGGGAATCGAAAGAAGGTGAAATTTTGCCGAGGAAACTCGAGCAATTGATTCGCCATATACAACCCTGAAATTACGTTTAACTCGGTTCGGATTACTTTGACATGATCCTGTTTCGTAGCGAATTTATCGAGTAGAGTTAATGGCGAACGGCTACTTCGCTACTATCCGGCTTGATTGACTCGCATCACGCAGGCGAATAATTCGCATTCGTCCAACAGGCGTATATCTTACCGGCGGTCGCGTCACCTTGGCCGATCACCAGATTACCCTTACCGCCGGCGGTCTCCTTCCTGATGCTCTCGGACAGTCGTCGCAGCCTGGACCTTGACCTGCGAGACAATCGTTGACTCGACAAGAATTGTTATCGCACATTATACACGCGTCCGGACCCCGATAATTATCCTCCTGAATATTTCCGTCGTGTTTGAAAGTAACGCCCGAAAAGCCCGAGCAGAAACCCCTTGGGTGAATTATAATAATGCACACGCGCGTGCTCGCCGTGTATTACTCGCTACCGGGGAATGCGAAATGAAATCCTCTACGAGTTTGAAATTTGAATATAAAGTTGCTGTCGCCGACACTCGGTTGTCTCATATTACGGAAATGCATGAAACGCGCGTTTTGCCGGCGCACACGCGGCCCTTATTATGTGATATGAAATAATAATCGCGTGCGCGCGAATAAATATGCTCACATGTTTTTGTGCTTGCGATGCTTATCGTCCATCATCGCGTAAAGCTTATTTCTGTATTCGTCGACCGAGAGTTGCACGTCATCGCTCAGCAACGGCACAACGCTGGAGCCTCTCTCCGGCTCGTTTCCCCGCCGGTGAAATCTGTCGAAACGAGAATTCTTCTAATTAAATATCTACCCGCCGCTCCCGGCCATTAAAGCGCCGCGTAAGCTTGTCCCTCCGTCCTGTTAAACGGACAGGCGAACACTCCGAACGTAGAATTCCCAGCGGGAAAAGTCCTCTCCGGCGAATACAGGTTCAAAAGATACGGCTGTGAATATCCAAAGAGTCAAACGCAACACCTCGGCCGACTGCCGAGATTTGCTCCGCGATCCTGCGCGGGTTGACCTCAATCGGCTCCGTATAAGGACAATATCAATTTTCGGCTCCTAACGAACCGTATGACGCAACGCGTCGTGTAATCAAGGTTTCTCAAGGTCCTCGTAAAAGCGAAATTTTACCCCGCTTATTAGAAATAAGCCAATCAAGCTGTTAAATGAATAAAAACAAAAAGCGCTTGACAATTCACAGAAGTCTGACCTGTAATTTCCCATCCGAAAAATATCCACCCGTTCGTGGAAGGCGTCGCTAGGCCACCGTGTTAAGATTATCTTCAGGTTACACTTTTCCAGTTCCTCGCGCGGCGCGACATATCCGATATATACTCGAACGAAATTTCCAGTCGGCTTGTGCCGAGCCGCCGCGCCACGTCGCGCGGCGCGCTATCGGAAATCGATAGATTCCGCGTGCGACTGTCACACGCAAATGATCGGCCAATAAAGGATAATAAAAAGTCGGCGAATTTTTAACCCCGAGTCTGCCGCGACTCCGCCGTCGGCTCGTAACAAATGCAAATGCAAACGAAGCGCGATCGCACAGGTGCGGTGCGCGCGCGCGCGCGCAATGTGCGACGTGATGAGGATAACGAATACGGGATAGCGGTTTTTCACGGCGCGAAATCAAGAATAAAGAAGGCATCGACATTTCACATTTTTGGAAAAACGACGATTGGTCGAGCGCTCGGCGGACGATAAATCGCGAACATCCGCGTCGCGTCGCGTCGGCGCGACCGCAATTCCGCGAGGAGCGATATCGGGTCGCGAGGAGTTCGCGGACGACGAAACCCGGGCGATTCCTCGTCGCCGATGGCACTCAAGCGTCACGAAAGGAATTTCCGAGCGCATCGTCCTCGTTATGGCTAATTATGATAAATGCGACTCACTCGGCGACGTAGGAGTGCCGCAGCGCCTCGACGGCGGTGAGCCGCTGCGTTGGGTTGAAGACTATTAAATTGCTGATAAGATCCAAGGCTTTCTCCGACACTTCCGGCAACAAATCCTTCAGCGCCCGTCTCGGTCCGTTGGGCGTCTTCTCCAGCAGATTGGTTCCGTAGCCGGCGCTAACCGATATTAGATCTGAAAGAGCAAACGTTCGGGAAGAGCATTTTCTCGCTCGCCCGATCGCGTCCTTTCTCTTCCCGCGCGCTTTCCTTCTTCTGTTCTCCCTCCTCTCTACTACTCGGAACGTACTCGGCATAAGTGACGTTACCTTCGTCTGTCGGCGCAGGTAGAGTCGCCATTATCCTCTCGACTTGGTTTATCGTCGATGAACCGGGGAAGAGTGGCTTCCCGAGCAGCATTTCGCCGAGAATACAGCCTAAGGACCACATATCTATCCCCTTTGTGTACCTGAGAACATTCGCATTGTCGCGGGTAGAATACGACTCCGGCGATTGCCCGAGCTCCATCGCGAATGAAAAGTAATCGATTCAGGAGACTAGTCCCCCAAGTGGCTATGTCGCAATTGGCGCGCTTGAGGAGCACACAAAGACACACACACACACACACACACACACACACACACACACGGAGAATCGAGATATCAAACGGGCACACCGAGGCACGTGTCTCATTCTTGTTACAGTTGCGCGTTATCGAGCGGTAATTTAATCGCGCCGTACTAATTAACGATAATTAGCAACCAGGACGGCATCTACAAAAATCGGTTCGATCTGTGAGCAGATTGGCAATCGAGATTATGAAACGTGTTATACTTATTAACAACTGCAAAACTGATTGACAAATGATGAAAGTGATTACAGAGTGAGTCCACGCGTAAAGCTTGACGACCAGACTGCCTGAGAGATTCTAAGAGAATTTTGCACTAGGATATTTTTTTACACGGACAAATTCCCTTGTATCTTGTAGTGATCATGTGAATGTTTTTAATAACGCATAAAACATCGAAGTTAAATCCCTCTGACATCTGCGAGACTGTCAGGAGGATCAAAATTGATCACGATTTTCCGGATATAAAATTGTTGAGCCTTACGTGAATGGTCCTGTATGAGCCGCGTCGTACTAATTAATAACTACGATAATACCTACCATAACGCATAAAGTGATTGTTGGACCGCACCGCACTAATTAATTATCGAGATAAAGTCGATAAATATGAATTTATTTTACGAGCGGACCGGCGAGATTGTAATCGCGCACGCTGCGAATCGTCGCGATTATGAAACTGTGATTTTCACCCCGGTGATTATTCGAGGTGAATTCAAACTGTAATGTTTTCCCGCGGCTTACAAACCCAGAGCATTTTTGTCGATATTGGTGCCGTTAAGTGAAGCAGATTCCCCTCCCTCCCTCTCTCTCTCTCTCTCTCTCTCTCTCTCTCTCTCTCTATCTCTCTCCCTCCTCTTTCTCTGCCACCAGACCACTTTGGACCTAACTCAGTTATGCGTCATCTTATTATCCTCGACAGCCTTGTAAATTACATAGCAAGATTAGCAACTTCTTAGTTGAGAAGTTCCGGCAACTCCGAGGGTTTACGCTGCTGTGCCCACGTTTGGCTTAAACTGCGTTAAGATTGCGAGCAACAAACTGAAAGCTGAGAGCTCATGTACCACTAAGCCGCGGTTGTCCACATGTCTGTCAAATAGTTCAGCTGTGCAATCCCTTCAAACTCGGAATTATTGAATTTCAATTAACTCTCCCAACGTGCCGCGCGAGTCGACACCCCGCGACTCACTGATTTCGACCGGTTAAATGATGACAAAAAAATTAACAAACTCCTCGAGTTGTTTCAAAAGTCGTCGTTCACTCTGGAGAAGATGAACTTTGTTTCGTTTTTTTTCTTTCCATTCCGCAGAACAGAGATAACGCGATTACTTAAAGTGAGAATTTCACGATGGTGTTTGCTCTTTCTCCCTCTCTCTCTCTCTCTCTCTCTCTCTCTCTTTTCTTCTTTTACTCGAGGGGAGAGATCCGAGCGCGAGAGATCATGAAAGTGCTGGGGAAAACAAATAAACAGGCCCGGCTCCGGCGCGCGGCGAGAGCACGCGCGAGGGAACGCGCAAGCCAAATAAACTTGTACCTCTTTGAAGCTATGAGAATCTCCGGCGCGCGGTACCAGCGAGTGGCGACATAGTCCGTCAGGGTCGGATCGCTCCCAGTCTCGCCGTCACCCTCGCCGATCTGCGTTACCGAACGTGCCAGGCCGAAGTCCGCGATTTTGCAGTGGCATTGCGCATTCAGGAGCACATTGGACGGCTGCAATCACGAGATAACGCGAATAGATCTCCACGCAATACATAAACGATACACGATGCACGTGTCACCGCCCCGCGACGACAACACGAGGCACGACGTCGAACGTGCGGAACCTCGTGCGAGCGAGTATGAAAATTAAAGACAGTCATTTCTCTCATCCGCGAGAACGAGAAACGAGAGGCGCCTTTGGCGGTTACGCGTCGGAGAACGCACGTGGAGTTCTCTCCAAGGACGATTTCTCTCCGCACCAGCCGGGAAAATCATTCATTTCTCAACTCGCCACAAATTTCACTCACATTCTCGGCGCCAACCGTATCCTCGTGTCGCTCTGATGAGAGAAACAGAGAGAGAGAGAGAGAGAGAGAGAGAGAGAGAGAGAGAGAGAGAGAGAGAGAGAGGGAGGGAGAGAGAGAGAGAGGGAGAGGGAGGGAGAGGGAGGGGGGAGAGAGAGAGGGAGAGAGAGAGAGAGAGGGAGAGAGGGAGAGAGAGAGAGAGAGGGAGAGAGGGAGAGAGAGAGAGAGAGGGAGAGAGAGAGGGGGAGGGAGAGAGGGAGAGAGGAAGAGAGAGAGAAAGAGAGGGGGAGAGTGAGAGAGAGGGAGGGGGAGAGAGAGGGAGAGAGGGAGGGGGAGAGAGAGGGAGAGAGAGAGGGGGAGAGAGGAAGAGGGAGATAGAGGGGTGAGGGGAGAGGGAGGGAGAGAGAGGGGGAGAGGGAGGGGGAGAGAGAGAGAGAGAGAGAGAAAGAGAGAGAGAGAGAGAGAGCGATTATCATTGCGAGCCAAGGACGCTCCGCTCGGAGGAAGCGGAACTTCGGATTCTCGAAATCAAATTTGATTTGTAAGGAGCGGAAATTCGGAGAAAATGCATTCGCTTCGTCCTTCATCGTCGTTCATCGTCGCTAACTCAACCAGACTCTCTCCTGCGCGCGCCGAGAGAGCGCTTACTACTTTTGTAGTAACGGCTTTCTCAGTCATTTTCCATACTTATTATTCCAATAATTTCCAATAATTGTTCACTAATTAGTATTGCTCTACGATACGCTTCGTATCGTTATTTCACCGTGCCGCTGTATTTCGATTCCAAACGCCAGTTTCCGTTTCCTCGCAGCGCGGGGCTTCCGAAACTCGCGGAGCGGGAAAGGGACTTTTTTTTCGTCGCGGTCTTCGCGCGGAACTTACCTTGAGGTCCCGGTGAATAACATTGCCCGAGTGTATGTACTTGATCGCTTTAAAAAGTTGGTACATGATGAAGACCTTGTGGATGTCCTTGAGGATGTTGCCGCGCTTGATGACGTTGTGCAGGTCGGTTTCTGCGGAAAACACGAGTCGAGGGCGGTTTTTCAGGAGCGACGCAGTGAGAATCGATGGCCTCGCGTGCGCGAGTCGTTCCTCCCGGAAATCGGAGCGAAACTCACCCATGTACTCAAAGACCAGATAAATGTCCCGGTCGTTGTTCGCCTTGTGCAGCCCGATCAGCCGGATGATGTTCTCGTGATTGGCGAACGACAGCAGGAACATGATCTCGCGAAACGTGCGCTGCGCGTCCGTCTGATTCCGGAACGCGTCGAAGATCTTCTTCACCGCCACCGTGTCCTGCCGTTTCTTCTCGATCGCCTTCCATACTATACCGTAAGCCTGACGTATACGGATCGAATTTGAGCTCTCATCGAAAGATTTGGTGAGTCAAAGCAGCAAATAATATGTCAAGTAACATTGCGCAGCCGAAAGTGCGATGAGTCGGCTTTACGATCGTCCGGATGAGCGAAGTTCCAATCGAGTTTATTCGAACGAAATCTTGACGGATTCAAATCTCGCTCCGCGCGGACAAGACATTCGCGAAACACCAATTTCGGCGATAAAATGTCAGGAGGCAATCTACTCGTCGGGATAAACACTAAGCAGAAATTGAGTCCGTTTAAATTTACTCGACTCGATTTGTCTCGACGGATTTTTCTCTCCCTTTCACGGATGAGAGATCTCACGCAGAAGAAGAGTGACGAAAAAGTATATACATATGCAAATCTTGTCTCATCAGATTTCACAATCGCGACTCGCGACTCCTCGATCCTCGGATGTCGTCGTCGACGTCTCCAAGTAGAACAAGTCCGTCAGCGCACGCCACGTGCGTCGCCCACAATATCGGCTAAGTGCTCTTACATAAATCCCCTCTGTGCATGCTCGTTGCACGTGATGTCGCGACATTAGCCCCACGAGTCGCGAGTCTCACCGTGCTGCACAGGAGAGGAGGGGGGGTGGATATCGACGGAGGGTAGGGCGCTTTTTATCCGCACGATCGAAATCGTCTCGGCCGAGCATTGATCACGCCAGAAAGTACAAGCGCGAGCGATGCGCACGATGAATATTGCATTATCTCAATTTACATCGCACGCTCGTTACAATGTAGATGAGAGACAGAGAGAGAGAGAGGGAGAGGGAGAGGGAGAGAGACCGTCTCGCAAAGACGCCTATTATTAGATCGCCCGTGCCAATAGAAGACTGAGCCAAAAATCGGCTCGTGACGATGCGACGCGTCGATCCATTCGTCATTGTTGCGATAGCGACGGCTTTTCACCGTATCGTTATTGATTGTCCCCGGCAACTTAAGCTCTCCTAACAAGATAGATTAGTCATGACGATTATTGATATATCGCGCGAGTTCGGAAACTTCGGACAGAAACCACGTTAGAACGCGCGGTACAACGCGCGAAGCCCTTTATCGCCAAATTTTAATATCACCAGATTTTTTAGTCGCGTTATGCGCGACTCTCGATAATTCTTTTAGCAAAACGCGGGAACGTCTTCGCAAATGCGAGGATTTCAATGTTTATTTCTGGAAATCTTTAAGGATCTCGACTCGAATCCTGATGATCTTCCAAGATGGAAATTCTTATCCTCTATCGCCCCCCATTGTCTACGTGTGTCTTCAGAAAAGCATGAAAACATTTTCAAAGACGTAAAGACTTAAAGATTAGAAGATTAAAACTTTTATTTCTAGAGATCTTGAAAGATCGAAACTTTTATCTTTAAAAAGTCGAAGAATCGAAGATTTCAAAGATTGCCGATGCATTGGCTACACGTATTTCAACGTTTCTTTCTCGAGACAACAACGGTCACGTCTTTAAAAAAGAAAGTGAAAACAAAGCTCTCATTTTTAGAGAACTTCAAGGAAGAGAGAGCCGGAAATTTTACGCTGAAGGATCTTTAAGGTCTGCGAAATAAAATGCAGAAATAAAATGAAATAATAAGAGACTCAAGAGATATTGACCGCAAAGAGACCGCAAGCGATAAGATAAGATTTTTCATAACATTTTCGGAAAGCAGAAAAAAAGCTTCTCAACAAGAACGCGAGGGCCGGAAGACGCGGTGGCACGAAATCACATGTTGCTGCTTTCAATTCATGAAAAATCCAGACCCGGGTCTGAAATATTCATACGTCACGCGGCCGCGTGTGTCGCCCCGTAATTGCATATTTAAAACGTAACGTGTCCGCGCGAGGAACCCCTTAAAAGCCCTGGGAAAGCCTCGCGCTGTATCGACATGCGCGAACCTTCCTTCCTTCTCTCACACCTAGCCCGACCACCACCTCTCACTGCCACCGATACAAAAGAAAGACGCGCAGATCCGATTTATTATCATCACGCAGGACCCGCGAATTTCCTCGGGCGAGTCGCAGGGAGACCGCAAGGGGTGAGCGGCGAACGAGCGGATGAACGAACGGAGGGCGAGTTACCCCTTTGCCGAGACGTCGCACGATGTCGTACTGTTTGCTGATGTGCTGGTCAATCTCGGAGACCTTCTCGGCGGCCTTCTTCTCCGACATCGTCGCGACAGCGGCGGCGGCGGCGGCGGCGGCGGCGGCGGCGGAGACGGCCGGAACTCGGGAGATCCGCCGAGGATCCGGTGCCGGCAACACCAAGGAGAGCGGCTCTCAGACGGGCACGGAAGGTGCGAGTCGTCGCGGCGCAATCACATCCTCGCTCATCTCCGCCAAGCGAGCCGCGACGCGAGCAGCTTTTTTTCATGCGGCCTTTCACACGAATGCGCACTTGTGTGTTTACGGAATTGACGGCAGTTGCCGAGGCGACCGTGTCCACATCGCCGCCGCCACCGCCGCCGCCGCGTCGGCGACGGCGGCGGCCACGGCTACCAACGACGACGTCGCGCGACATCGCGGAGCGGCGGAGGCGAAGCGTACGCCCCGGTCACCCGGTAGAAGCGCGAAGCACCTGCGCGTCCCGCGCGCTCGCAGCGAAACGCGTCGCGCGAATAATGCGTCTCGCAAAAGTTTTGCAGTAGCCGAGGATATTTGTTTTACTTGGAGCGTTTTACTTCTCTCCCCTTCTTCCCTCTTTCTCTCTCTCTCTCTCTCTCTCTCTCTCTCTCTCTCTCTCTCTCTCTCTCTCTCTGTCTCTCTCTCTCTCTCTCTCTTCCACACGGTTCCTAGACGGCGGAGCAGCGTGTAATGATATTGACGTTTCGTTTCGACGCTTGTAACCGCATGAATAATTGCCATTTTGTCATTATTGTTCGAACGTGCATTTTACCCTGCCGCGAAAGTATAACGTAACGCTCGGTAAATAAAGAAACTCGCGCGAGTGAATAACAATGAGCTCCACTCTGTACATTTATGGAAATAAAGCGCACTTAATTGTTTTATTCTCCGTACGTGTGTTACTTTATTTCAGCGTTATTGTCGGCCGGTCCGTTGATACCGCATATTGCCGAAATTGATCTCTCCCTTCACTCCCTTCGTCTGATCAATTCCGTGTATGATTAGACTTGTTCTTTTCAACTGCGTTTCGAGCGGAGGAGAGACGCGCGAAGGTACCGCAAGTTTTTGCAGTAATAAGTTTAAATACAAGAATACAAAGAAGAACGAGAGCACGCGGAAAAGAGTGCTAAGCAATAAGGTACTATAATTTTCGTGAACGAAAAATGAAAAGAAAAGAAATGGAAAATAAAAAGTCGTTTATTTTCAATTTTATGCGTAGAAAGATTTCAACAATATCCAGTTAACAATAGTTTGAACAAAAATAATGCTAGTAAAATGGTTCAGAAAATATTTTGCAGCTTAAAATCTCTAGTTTTTAAATATATCACTGAATATGTCATTTACTCAATTTTACGCCATCGCATAAATATAATTTCGGAACTTGTCAGAAGCGAAATATTTTCATAAAGTTTATCGCATTAAATAGCACAAATGAGAGATCCTACGACGTTTATATTGTTTAAAAGCATAAAGCCTTTTAATATACGAACTCGCAGATTACAGTATGATTTTTACCGAGTTATTTAACGTTGGAGCAAAAACTAACCTTTCGCGTTCAACCGCTTGTAAAAAGTAAACAGATCGATGTGTGACGCTTCTGGAAAAATGAATAGGAAGCTTAAGGTTTTCTCTTTCAAATTTATCCGTCATATTTTCATACAAATAAATTTGCAATGCAAAAACTAAATCGAAAAATAATACCTGAAAAGAGAACTATCGTTACTTCTCATGATTTGATTGAATATATCTTAGTGAAAAATAACAATATAATTATTTCTGTAACATAGCTGAAAATTAGAGACTTTAGACTGTTAAGTACTTTTCGATCCATCTCATTATTATTATTTTTGTCCAAGTTATAGCCAGTTGAATTTTGCCTATTTTACAAGATCGATTCGATTTCGAGAATGATTCTTTAATTTTCATGTGTTACTCAAAAGTATTTTTGATTCGCTCTTAAATTATACTATTTGAAACTGAAAAGGCTCTTAACCCATTTTTAAGTCACACTAATTGAAGATAAAGAGATCTCCTAAATTTTGAATGCTGTTGTTGTACAGTAAAACTGACTAATAATAATAACAAAAATTATAATAATAAAAATGAATATTTGTCCAAAATTTCATTGAGTTACATTACAAGCTCGATTTCTCCTTAAAGATAGTGGCGGCTCGTAGCGGAGACTTTGGAACTAGTAAAAGTAAAAAGTCCACTAAAGGATCTAAAACAGCATCACCGACGGTTAACCGAAGATTAACGGTCTTTATTAAGACTCAAACCCTGTTTAGCTAGGACTCAAACCTTCCGCATAAAGTTCTTCGTGCAATAACTAGATGGCGCCAGGTACACTGTTTGCCAAACTTTTTACGAAACTAGAGCGGAAAGAATATTATTTTACAAATGTAGTTCAAAAGTTTCCGCTACGAGGCGCCACCGTTTTTAATGAAAAATCGACGAAGTAGTATGAAAGGACAAGCGTCAGACGCACTTTCATTTTGAACTTTATCTTTAAGTCTTACGACACAGCTGCAGGTTATAAGACCTTATTTTCAAATAGTACGATCTCTACGCTCTAATCTCTTGCGTGATTCATTATGTCGTATGATTTGAATGCGCATAATTAAATATCGGGAGCGCGTTAAAAATAAAGTCGTCCGCTTAGCTCATATTCTAATTTTACGTATTTATTACGTATACAATTTAATTCCGATTTAATTTAAAGTCAACACGACTAGTTTGATAGCTCCTATCAAACTGTTAATACGTTGTATTGACGAAGAATGTTTGCATAAGATATTAATATTTACCTCTTGTGCAAGAATAACATCGCGATATCGAGGGACGACTTACACGTAATTCGAAAATCGACGATCTCTCGCGTCGAAAAGAAAGTTCTCATTGCAAACGCGCAGATCAATTAAGACAAAGGTAAAGATAACTGTCACAGGTAACGATAGCTCAATCGATGCCTAATTCCCAGGTCTACGAACATACGCCAGTTTCGCGCTCGTCGGAGGCTCCTGGTCCCCTTAATGAAGGAAGGGTCGTTCCTATTCGACAAACATTCTTACGCATAATTGCCCCGGTCGGCAGACATAACACGACTTTTCGTTTCTTGCAAGTACGAAGTCTGATGTTGTCTTAAGGACGGACAACGCGATCCGCACATAATCATCAGTCAAGAGTTCCGAAAGCGGTGCGAAAAAGTATCGTTCTCGATTGCGGACGCGGTAACGCCGATTCTCCACCCTCACAAGGACTCCCGCTGTTTCATCCCAGCTCTTCTCGATGCTGTTACGTGATTCCGTAAAAAGTCACCATAATACTCGTTACGTGATTCGGTAAGGATAAAAGTATTTTCGGCGTGACAGGCAACGTCCCGGTGTTCGATCCTTCAATTTTCCCGAAACCCCTCGAGTTGTGCGAGTTCAACGCTATACGCGAGACTCGCAACGCGAGCTGGTATATACGTTTACGTTTACAAATGTAACGCGAATGTAGCGCAGGTGTAAACGCGTACAATATGAAGTGTAAAGCGTGGGAAACTAAAGTAATTCGGATTTCCTCGTGGTCGTCGCTCTGCAAAGCGGGCTGACTGAGACGATCCGGCCGGAGACGCGTCGAGTGAGCTTTCGCGCAATCCAGCGGTTATTTATAAGAAAGATGTTTGCCGGCGCGGGATCGGCGAACGATTTAATTCGTCTCTGATGCGCAAATTAGCGCAAATATTGTCCGACCGATCACGCGGATTTTTACGCCTGATAGATTCCGTCTTCTCCTCGGCTGGAAGGCAAACCTGGGTAACGAGTTGATCAAACAAATCCATCGTCCGTTGCGGCCCACCATGGCTGTTTTCGGCAAGCGGAATGACGATTACGCACCGGTGTGTGTCTGTCGGTAACAATTGCGTCTCCATGTAATTTCGACCGAACGCGTGAACACATGTGTGTTATTTCGAGGCACATGATCGCCGATTCAATGACGCGCGTACAGGCAAGAGAAATTCGAAGAAACGACACGACGGGTCAGGTTGGAAAAATCACGACTTCGCCTTGAGACTTTTCACAGATCTTTCTGTCCCTTCTTTCTCCGTTGACATCCTCATCCGATGGCAAGATCGGAAAATCCAGAAGTAATTAAAATGAGAAAATACACAGATAGTCTCCGGGGTAAATAAGGATATTAACGAAGCATCGAGAGAGCCGTATAAAATAGGTATAAAATAGGAATGAGAAAGCAATAATTAGGGAACGCAGATAACAAAAGAATGTTATCTAAACTGTGATTGCCTAAGGCCTTCTCGAAATAGAAGTCTCCGTTGCGCTCCGTTTAACTCAATTAATCCAACTAATATTGACTAAATTGATATTGAATTAATGTGATATGTGTTGACTCTCTCTCTCTCTCTCTCTCTCTCTCTCTCTCTCTCTCTCTGTATTTATTGTCCCTTACATTTTAAATTATATAAAAGATAGGACGATCGAAGAGATCCCATTCGATTTACTGAAAGCAAACAGATCTTCCGTCGCGGTCAGTTCTGAGACGGAAGCAAAATAATGGCGCAATTAATGAATTCAGCATCTAGCGACGGCGATGCAAACACAGAGTAAGCACAGTTTATTTCAACGACACTGCGTGCGAGTTGCGACACAATATTGGATCAAATCTTTTTACAAATGCGACGCGCACGCTGCCCTCCCCCCCACCCTCACGACGCCAGCGAATGGCAATTAACGAGGGATCCGTGGAACTTCGTCATGAGCCTTATAATAGCTGATAATTATGCCATCGACGTGTTTCCCGCGTGATTCTCGCGAAACGCGCTAATCGATCGTAATCGAGATCGAGCGGAGGAGGGAGGAGGGTACGATCGACACGAGGGGGAAAGATGAAAAAAAGTGGGGACTCGCTTAGGTTTTTCGATTCGCGCACTCGCGATCGCGCCCGGGCGCATGATTTAATATTTAAAGCGTCGTGGCTGCCGTCGATGCGTGGATTTCGCCACGAGCGAACGAACGAACGACCGAGGGCTCAAACGTTCAACTGCCGCAATCGGCAGTCGGGGCTTCCTGCGGCCGTACGCGAAGAAGACAGACCGAGACACACGAAGTTCGTCGTTAGCGCCGAAGCCTGGAGAGAAGAACTCGAGCAAGATGGACGGCAGAATTTCCATCATCTCCATCGCGACAGGTCAGTCCTCTCGCACTTCTTGTGTCCTCTCTGCGTCTAGATTAGGCGGAAGATCGCGTTTTTGAGCACGCCTACTTTTCCTTACGTCGCTCGTGCGCAATATATAAGTTTGTTAATTTTTTTGTCCTCTTCTGGCCTTCTCAGCCATCCTTCCGGTAGAATGCTCATTAAATTCGATGTAGAGTTAATTGGCCGGGAGAGCACGTCTTTGCGCATTTCTCCTTTGTGTGTTACCTGCATGTAATACTTTGTTAATTTTTCTAGTTCCTTGCTTCGCCGCTTTTGAGCCATTTTTCGACGGGATCCTCGTTAATTCGAAGTTTTATTTTATTCGTCAACTTTCGAGAGTATCTTCCGGAAATCAGAAATTCCATAAAAATCCCTACAGGCAAAAAAGAGTATTCCACTTGTAAAATGACTTTTCCCATAGTCTTATATTCTAAGCGAAGTCTCTTGCAACAAGAGGATTCTCCTCTTTCGATAAAGCGATTAAAGTAAACCATTCATCTAAAATTTATTATTAGATATTATTAGATATCAGATATTATTATATTTTCCTCTTATTTCAAGAAGATTTCCTCTTGTATCAATGAATTTCCTCATAGAGGAACTTGAACTTGTCGCCGTTTTTCCTCTTCCACTAATCGGAATGAAATCTACTCACACCGAGATTTTCTGTGTATATGACGATCGTCGCCGTTATCCTTTGTTTTATGGAGAACGTCGAGAAACATAGAGCAAAATAAAAAAGAAGAGAAATCATTATTCAGTGTATGTGGTTTCGTCATGAACGAAGTGCAAAAATTTTTAGAGAAAATCGACTGAAAAACATACTGGCCTGTATTTCAGCGTAAATACTATATCCATTTATGGATAATATATCCATTTATCGTATCGCGTTGCACACTCCATTAAATGCCATTTAGAATATTTAAAATTACAAATTTATATTTTTCCCTTCTTTTTCAGCAGAAATGAAAAAAAAGCTTAACTAGAATTTTTTCTACAGTTTTATAATAATTTTCTCTTTTTTCCCTATAAAGGAACGTATACGTAACTAATAAGAATAAGTACAGTAATAATGAATAATAACCCTCTTAAAAAAATATTAAATAATCTATGTATAAAAGGAAACATATATTAAAATCAATAAGATTTGCATCATACATATAACATATAATTGCTCTAACTTTAAGAATAATATGTTTGTAATATTTCCCCCTTAATTTTAGAAAAATTCTCTCGAGGCCATATATAAGAGTAAAATCCTCTAAAATTTAGATGATTCCGCTTGTTCTGAAATTACTTTTTTTGGATGTATAGATCTCTACAGGAAGGATTCATAAATTAAAAAGGATAGATAAAGGATAATAATTGCAAAAACTAAAGATGAACAGCGGAGAAATATTGTATTGTGCATGAAAATACCACGAAGGGTAATTATATAAATTACAGTTAAATTTATAGAATCCGATGCGTCGCAATTGTTCTTCGTTAAACTTCGAAACCGTAAAAACTCTCGCAATTGAAATTAATTTCGAAGCGCGTGGATGGGAGGGGGGAGGGAGGGAGGGAAGGAGGGAGAAAGGGCCGAAGTTAAGTCCGGTTTTCATTTATTTCCCCGTCTGGCATGAATTCGCGAGGCGTGTTTGAGTATTCCCAACTGATTTAAATCTGGCTCGTCGAAATTGCTCCGATAATTTCGTTTGCTTTCGTCGTCTTCTTATCGGCGTAGCTTCGTGCCAAGATCTAGGCTCTTTCATCTGAACAGAGAACGGCAATCATCGCGCGAACAACCTCTTTTTCTCTACTCGCCATTAGCTATGCAACTTATTATCTCAAAGCTATGCGTCATTGAGCCCGCTAAAGTGACACAGCGCGATCATATCTGTCTAACTATCCTTTAATTGGCCACTTTGCAGACCTTCTCTCACGCATGTTGCGCGCAACTCGAAGAATGGTCGATTCGTTACCGTTTATCCGCGAGACCTACGATGAGCCTCGTCTTACGACTTGTTTTTCACATCAACGTCAATTGTTTAGACGTTTTACCGCAACGTTTGAGGCAAACAGTTGGCAAATAGCCTCCCATCAACCGATGCAACGTGAAGCACTTGATTTCGCTTTGGCCGGCAGAATGAGGTTGATGAAACGCAAACGACCACCGAGTGAGGCTCTTCGAGACTTGAACCCGAAAGAACGCTCTCATATTCGCGATGCAGGGTTCGTACATCGAGAACTAATCGAGGAGCGAGATAAAGGATCGAGAATGTCGAAACGATGTGTTCCGATCAATTCGCATGGCTGTTGCCGCTGGCTAATTATCGATGAAAAATTCGCACACAAAAATTCCATCGTCGGCACACGCGAGACTCTGCCGAGCAAACTTAAAATATTTAAGTAACCACACGCGGCACAGCCTCCTACCACGATTCATACGACTCGCTAATGTTTCACTGAGCGCGTTTATTGCCGCGTTTATTCAACTCGTCGATCGGCGATATCGCTGCATCGATTATCAAGACTGGCTGCGCGCTGCAAGAGCGACACACTGCGACGATCTCGCCGATAAGCAAATAATACAGCGAAAAGAAAAGATGGGCAGCCATCTCCGCCAACTGCATCTTGTTCTAACGAGAGAAAATATTCTCAATTGGGGGGCACGTTCTTATTGAGCAAGAAATATTATTGATCAGGAGAAATTTTTATCAAGATGTTTCACTAGAAGTTATATTAATACTTACATGGAGATACCTGCGAAGGTGCGATATAATTACGTGTTTCGCTTCTTGGCCGCAATCAGCTTGAACCAAGCTTCAATCTTCTCCGAGGACTCCTTGAAAATGATTCGGGAAAACAGTCGATACCCTCGTTAAGATTTCGATAAAATCTCGTTCAACTCATTAAATTATCATTATACTAAACTTCCCGCTACAATGCGATTACGCCAAATGTGACATATCGATAATTAGCGTGACGATCGAAGAGTAGGAATATAAAGCGGGAGAGGCTTTAACTCAAAACGATAAAACGGCTAGAAATTCGGGTTGATAACGAGCTTGGTAACATCAAGCTCGTGTGCAACGTTGCGGCAGAACGAGAGCTATTTTCGGCGCGAAAATGTCCTGGAGCAAAACCACCAGGCTAATGACGCGCGCGGTAAAAATCCTTATCGACGGACACTGGCTTCGATTAATGAACGGTGCAATAAGTGCATTCGCCTCTATAATCTGGCGGTTTTCTGTCGACGTCTATTTGCTTAATTACGGATCGCATCAGGAAGAAAAGGACGAAGATTCACCGTGTCACTAATATATTTCTCGGAAAGTCGACTCGCGAATACGACTTTATTATCTTTTTTTTTTCGGTTTCCGGACGAGTTGTCAAATGGGCCAAAAATAAGTAGGTCACAGAACATTGCGAAACAAGAGCGACACGTACACACGTATCATTCCGCGGTGCAAATTTACTTAAAAAAAGAGAAAAAAAAGCTTCCACGTGAAAAATCGTCAACGCTTAATCGACACGAACTCGCGAAGTTATGAAAGAGACGACGGCTCGAACGGATATCCTACACGCTTAGTTAAAAAATAGAGCGTTTCTCCTATTTATATAATTTATTCGTTTATACCGTTTATATAAGGCAGTCTGAAAACTATCGACATCTCGAATATCTCGTGAATTACGGCAGCTGGGAAGAATTTCATCCCCGCAGAGACGAGGAAGAAAAATCGTAGGACGATCTTTTGCCTACTGCACTGGTTTCGTCTCAGAATTTTCCCTTTAATTTATATGATTCTTTCCAAATACCCAAAATATCGATTGTTAGTGGTCCACCTTGTATAAATTTTACACGCATGTGATATAACCGACTACCCAATGTGACGCAAATGACAGATATCTCAGGTTTTAAGCGGACTAAATTGCAAATGACTTTTTGCAATCACTCTTCATAAGTCACGGTGTTGTTAGAGCGATCATTATTACCAGAAGCCGCATTTTCCCCCTTTTAGTGGAGCTCGAAGGGAAATTTGTCGTCACATTCCTCTCTGTCCTTTTTTAGATATTCCTAAAGACCGAAACAAAGACTCCAAAGAGGAAACCGACATCGAAACAGCCTTGGAGATATGCGGTGAGTCCTCGTTGCGTTATTCACTCTTAAATGTCAGCACATAAGGCGGAATTCCGTCTATTGGATTAATCATCTAATTAGATAATTACATGAAAAATCACGAGTTAATGTAATTGGAGCGTTTTTTTCTTCTTCTCCACTTTGTCTCGATCTACAGGCTGCAAAAATTATGCATTGAATTTGGAAGATAACATACGATTATACAGTACGACAGTAATTAATTACGAGTAGATCGTTAATCGCGACCCGTGCAACAATATGGTACAAACGAGAACGATCTCGACGAGTTACCGTAGCTCATGATTGGCCGCAGGAACCGGGAGATATCAGTACGTGTTTCTGCTGGTGTGCGGCTTACTGTTCATTTGCGTCGGCATGCAATACGCGGTGAATGCGTACATCCTGCCGTCGGCCGAGTGCGACTTCAACATGGGTTCTGAGCAGAAGGGGTTCCTGAACGTCGCGTTTCTCGGAGGTGAGACCCATGCGAGCTTCCGCGCGTCATCGCAGACACTCGTCCGATCCCTCTTGTAATATAATTTCATTGAATTTAATTTCATTGAAATTTGATTCTCACCAATTTTGCTGCAAAACATTCCCCTTTCAAGATCTAGAGTAAGGTAGATCCGTCTTTCCTCTCTCGGAATATAGACATGGCGAACGAGTCCACGTGTAACTAACGTGTTATGTTTGCGTTCTTCCGCAGGCTGCACGTTCAGCGCTCTTTTCTGGGGAATCTTCGCGGGCGTTTACGGGCGAAAGAACATTATCCTGCTGACTCTCTTCACCGACAGCGTGCTAACGATAATCACGAGTTTCTCGCAGAGTTACAACCTATTCCTCATGTTCCGGGTGATAAGCGGATTCATGTAGGCGGCGGTCGACAACAACGAGCACGTCACTGGCCCGATCTTAGATCTTGACTGGAATCGTTGCCTTTTCTATTCCAGGATGGGCGCACCTGGTTCGCTGATATACACGTATCTCGGCGAGTTCTACGAGTACAAGTACCAAACAAAGGGCATCTGCTTCCTGGGTTTCTTCTGGCCTCTTTCTTGGCTGATATTACCAGGCAAGTATTTCCGCCCGGTCCTTTGGTCACTTTCAGAAATTGTGTCCTTTGAACGTTTTAAAAGCGTGTCGTTTAATCGTATCGGTTGAATTACCGAAATGGACGCGAGGAGTCATGAATTAACCCACGATCGTTGACCAATTCAGGTCTAGCGTGGATCTTCATACCGCTGCCGATAAACTACGAGTTCTACGGCATTCACTACAACTCCTGGAGGATGCTCCTCGGCTTCATCGGAGTGCCGACTTTCATCATAGCCGTAATAATCCTCGTCAAGTATCCCGAGAGTCCGAAGTTCCTGGTGTCGCAGGGCAGGACCGACGAAGCTCTTGCGGTCCTCCAGAAGATCTACGCGGTCAACACCGGCCGCGACGAGAGCGAGTACCCGGTGAGTGACTCTATCCTTGCTTACTTACGAGTCGCGCTCGCGAGGGCCCGAGGAAAGTAGCGAGAACGACGTAACACGGATTTCTCTCGACGTGACTTCTCTCTTGTTCGTCCGCTTATTATCACGTGCGATTTCCCTCGTTGCGATTGACAAGGGACACGTATATTCGCCAGGTGAAGCAATTACTCTCCGACGTCACATTGGAAGTGAAGAAAGACGAGACGTCGTCGTCTTCGATGCACACTTTGACGAGCCTGCTGAAGAATATCTGGTGGCAACTGCGCACCATTGTGTCACCGCCGCACTTGAAGTACGCCATCATCCTGTGGACGATCTACGCCTCGAATATGTTCGGGTGAGTCCTTCTCGGGCTTCATGAAAAGAAGACTTTCTTGGACAATTTAGCGTCTCTCGAAAGTCCTCAGGTGACAGGTGTCTTGTTCCTAAATCGTAAATCATCTTTTATAAACAGTGTAAACATGGAAGTCGACTTTTAGGACAACGAATGAGAACACGATCGTCGGTGAGAGGGACGCTACTTTGTATTCTCAACGTTATACACGAGGGTAACCGAATCTGTTTCCTCCGTCAGGTCCTACGGTTTCGGTCTTTGGATGCCAGAACTGTTCAATCGCTTCGAAAACTACCAACAGTCGCATCCAAATGCATCAGTGTCCGTCTGCGAGTTGACTCGCAACATGCAGCAGTCGTTGAATGTCACCGTTGTGGATGAGCCATTCCTCTCGTTGGACGGAGTTGTCTCAGAGTGCAAGCGGAATATAAACGAACGAGTCTTCATCAACTCATTGACTATCAACGCCGTTTCCTTACCGGCGAACATTATCTCCGGGTGCCTGACGAACCGAGTCAACCACAGAACGATACCGAGTAAGTGCCGTTGCCGATTTACGGTAATGCGCTTCTTGCCGCAGTATTCGCAAAATGGTATAGTTTAAACCGTTGATTTTAATCATCAATGACTTATCTTGTGAGTTATTCGGGTCCGTTTGCTTTTATGTATTTATGAATTTTTTTGCGCGTGCTATGCACGTGTTATTTGCTTGATATTATTTCCAATTGGCTTTGAGTTGGACATCAGAGTGATAGAAAAACAGTACAATAGCATTTATGACGATATTTTCTCTATACTCTCTCTTTCTTTTTCTATTTACTTGTTGATTCATCTTATTAACAAGAGTGTTAATAGAACGACGATTTAATCCTCACAGCAATCAGCATGTTGCTGGCCGGCGCAGCCAGCTTCGGCGTCTACTTCGTGAAGTCCTCGCAACAAGTCCTCATGGTGGCGTGCGTCTTCTCACTGATGTTGACCATGTCGAACTTCATGATGGCCGGTGTGGCGGTCAACATCTTCCCTACACATATAAGCGCCGCCGCGGTATCCATAATGGTATGCTTAGGAAGGGCTGGCGCGATAATGAGCAATCTGATGCTCGGCATGCTGCTGGATCTCACCTGCGAGGTGCCGATATTCATGTTGGCTAGTGTCATCACTTGTAAGTACGGGAATCCCAGGCGCCAGGTCTGGGACAAGACTGATTGTGCAGTCGCGCACGTCTCTAATCTTGTCACTTTCTGGGAAATTTCTTCCTGGAGGTTTTAAATTCTTAAATACGCGACAGGAGCTTTCCGAGCGTGCAATCTGACATTTAAGTAAAATTTGAATCTCACATGCAGAGACGTGATGATAAATAATCACTTTCTTTCAGTTGGCGGACTATTGTCCCTCCTGATACCGAGCAAGAAAAGGAAGTGAGGGCCGACATGCCGAGACAGAGACTTCAAGAGACTCGAAGTGTCAGCCGAAACACTTCGTATCATTCTTTCACATGCGATTTATGCGAAAATATTTCTCGATCTGTAAATAATAGCTGTAAACATCGACCAACCGGTTTTTTATTTCACGAAGCTTCGACGATGCAGTCGAGCGACTCATATCGACGTTTAAATCACTGATAGGAATTTGGCTAGCCAAAGTTCGCTCCACAAATCCATCAGGTTTCTCTTTGCGAACGAAACTCTCTAGTTTTGCTACCAGCCGCCGTCGCTCAGCCCGGTCGCCGGCGCCGCTGCCCCGCGGCCTCACTAGCTTTGGTACTCTGGTCGCTCCTAAATGTTCAAAATTTCATTGAACTACATTACAAACTCGATTTCTCGTTAAAGGTGATGGCGGCTTGTAGCGGAGACTTTGGAACTAATAAAAGTAAAGTCTATTAAAGGGTCTAAAGCAGCATCACCGACGATTAATCTAAGATTAACGGTCTTTATTAAGACTCAAACCCTGTTTTGCTAGGACTCAAATCTTCCGCTTAAAGTTCTTCGTGCAATGGCTAGATGGTGCCAGGTATACTGTTTGCCAATCTTTTTACGAGACTAGAGCGGAAAGGATATTATTTTACAAATGTAGTTCAAAAGTTTCCGCTACGAGGCGCCACCGTTTTTAATGAAAAATCGACGAAGTAGTATGAAAGGTCAAGTCAGACGCACTTTTATTTTCAACTTTATTTTTAAATTTTACGACATAATTGCAGGTTATAAGACATTTTCAAATAGTACGAGAGAGAGAGTACGAAATCTACGCTCTGATCTCTTGCGTGATTCAATATGCTACATGATTTGAATGCGCTTAATTAAATATCGGGAAAGCATTAAAAAAAAAAAGTCCGCTTAGCTCATATTCTAATTTTACCGATTCAATTCCGATTTAATTTAAAGTCAACACGACTAGTTTGATAGCTCCTATCAAACTGTTAATACGTTGTATTGACGAAGAATGTTTGCATGAAATATTAACATTTCCCTCTTGCACAAGAATAACATCGCGATATCGAGGGACGACTTACACGAAATTCGAAAATCGACGATCTCTCGCGTCGAAAAGAAAATTCTCATTGCAAACGTGCAGATCAATTAAGACAAAGGTAAAGATAACTGTCAGAAGTAACGATAGCTCAATCGATGCCTAATTCCCAGGTCTACGAACATACACCAGTTTCGCGCTCGTCGGAGGCTCCTGGTCCCCTTAATCAAGGAAGGATCGTTCCTATTCGACAAACATTCTTACGCATAATTGCCCCGGTCGGCAGACATAACACGACTTTTCGTTTCTTGCAAGTACGAAGTCTGATGTTGTCTTAAGGACGGACAACGCGATCCGCACATAATCATCAGTCAAGAGTTCCGAAAGCGGTGCGAAAAAGTATCGTTCTCGATTGCGGACGCGGTAACGCCGATTCTCCACCCTCACAAGGACTCCCGCTGTTTCATCCCAGCTCTTCTCGATGCTGTTACGTGATTCCGTAAAAAGTCACCATAATACTCATTACGTGATTCGGTAAGGATAAAAGTATTTTCGGCGTGACAGGCAACGTCCCGGTGTTCGATCCTTCAATTTTCCCGAAACCCCTCGAGTTGTACGAGTTCAACGCTATATGGTGACGTGAGACTCGCAACGCGAGCTGGTATATACGTTTACGTTTACAAATGTAACGCGAATTTAGCGCGGGTGTAAACGCGTACAATATGAAGTGTAAAGCGTGGGAAACTAAAGTAATTCGGATTTCCTCGTGGTCGTCGCTCTGCAAAGCGGGCTGACTGAGACGATCCGGCCGGAGTCGAGTGAGCTTTCGCGCAATCCAGCGGTTATTTATAAGAAAGACGTTTGCCGGCGCGGGATCGGCGGAAGCTTTAATTCGTCTCTGATGCACAAATTAGCGCAAATATTGTCCGACCGATCACGCGGATTTTTACGCCTGATACATTCCGTCTTCTCCTCGGCTGGAAGACAAACCTGGGTAACGAGTTGATCAAACAAATCCATCGTCCGTTGCGGCCCACCATGGCTGTTTTCGGCAAGTGGAATTACGATTCCGCACCGGTGTGTGTCTGTCGTTAACAATTGCGTCTCCGTGTAATTTCGACCGAACGCGTGAACACATGTGTGTTATTTCGAGGCACATGATCGCCGATTCAATGACGCGCGTACAGGCAAGAGAAATTCGAAGAAACGACACGACGGGTCAGGTTGGAAAAATCACGACTTCGCCTTGAGACTTTTCACAGATCTTTCTGTCCCTTCTTTCTCCGTTGACATCCTCATCCGATGGCAAGATCGGAAAATCCAGAAGTAATTAAAATGAGAAAATACACAGATAGTCTCCGGGGTAAATAAGGATATTAACGAAGCATCGAGAGAGCCGTATAAAATAGGAATGAGAAAGCAATAATTAGGGAACGCAGATAACAAAAGAATGTTATCTAAACTGTGATTGCCTAAGGCCTTCTCGAAATAGAAGTCTCCGTTGCGTTCCGTTTAACTCAATTAATCGAACTAATATTGACTAAATTGATATTGAATTAATGTGATATGTGTTTGACTCTCCCTCTCTCTCTCTCTATATTTTTTGCCGCCTACATTTTAAATTATATAAAAGATAGGACGATCGAAGAGAACCCATTCGATTTACTGAAAGCAAACAGATCTTCCGTCGCGGTCAGTTCAGAGACGGAAGCAAAATAATGACGCAATTAATGAATTGAGTATGTAGCGACGGCGATACAAATACAGAGTAAGCGCAGCTTACTTCGACGACACTGTGTGCGAGTTGCGACACAATATTGAATCAAATCCTTTTACAAATGCGGTGCGCACGGCTGCCCTCCCCCCCTTTTTTTTTTGGTCACGCAGGGGAAATCCATCATGGATACCCCCACCCCCTTGGGGGGGGGGCGGGGGTTATGTCGGATTCTTACCGACTAAAACCCCTGCGGGATGTGTACCTGTCGGACCGTGAGGAGAGGAGTTAGGGGAACTGCTCCCGCATTCCCTCCCCAACCCCCTCCCCCCTTGCCGCCATAGAATGACAATTAACGAGGGATCCGTGAAACTTCGTCGTAAACCTTATAATAGCCGATAATTATACCATCGATGTGTTTCCCGCGTGATGCTCGCGAAACCCGCTAACCGATCGTAATCGAGATCGAGCGGAGGAGGGAGGAGGGTACGATCGACACGAGGGGGAAAGATGGAAAAAAGTGGGGACTCGCTTAGTTTTTTCGATTCGCGCATTCGTGATCGCGCCCAGGCGCATGATTTAATATGTAAAACGTCGTGGCCGCCTTCAATGCTTGGATTCCGCCACGAGCGAACGAACGAACGATCGAGGGCTCAAACATTCGACTGCCGCAGTCGGCACTCGGGGCTTTCTGCGGCCGTATGCGAAGAAGAGAGACCGGGACACTTGAGGTTCGTCAGCGCCGAAACCTGGAAAGAAGAACTCGGGCAAGATGGACGGCAGAACTTCCATCATCTCCATCGCGACAGGTCAGCCCTCTTGCGCTTCTTGTGTCCTCTCCGCGTCTAGATTAGGCGGAAGATCACGTATTTGAGCACGTCTACTTTTCCTTATGTCGTTCGTGCGCAAAATATAAGTTTGTTAATTTTTTTGTCTTCTTCTGGCCTTCTCAGCCATCCTTCCGGTAGAATGCTCGCTAAATTCAATGTAGAGTTAATTGGTCGGGAGAGTCCTTGCGCATTTCTACTTTTTGTGTTACCTGTATATAATACTTTGTTAATTTTTGCAGTTCCTTGCTTCGCCGATTTCTAGCCATTTTTCGATGTGATCCTCGCTAAATTCGAAGTTTTATTTTATTCGTCAACTTTCGAGAGAATCTTCCGGAAATCCCTACACGCAAAAAAGAGTATTCTACTTGTAAAATGACTTTTCTCATTGTCTTATATTTTAAGCGAAGTCTCTTGCAACAAGAGGATTCTCCTCTTTCGAAAAAACGATTAAAGTAAACCATTCATCTAAAATTTATTATTAGATATTATTAGATGTCAGATATTATTATATTTTCCTCTTATTTCAAGAGGATTTCCTCTTGTATCAATCAATTTCCTCATAGAGGAACTTGAACTTGTCGCCGTTTTCCCTCTTCCATTACTCGGAATGAAATCCACACAGACCAAGATTTTCTGTGCATATGACGATCGTCGCCGTTGTCTTTTGTTTTATGGAGAACGTTGAGAAACATAGAGCAAAAGGAAAAACAAGAGAAATCATTATTCAGTATATTTTGTTTCGTCATGAACGAAGTGCAAGAATTTTTACAGAAAATCGATTGAAAAACATACTGGCCTGTATTTCAGTGTAAATACATAATATATCCATTTATCGTATCGCGTTGCACACTACATTAAATGCCATTTAGAATACTTAAAATTACAAATTTATACTTTTTCCTACTTTTTCAGCAGAAATGAAAAAAAAACTTAAATAGAATTTTTTCTGGACAATTTTAAAATAATTTTCTCTTCTTTCCCTATAAAGGAACGTATACGTAACTAATAAGAATAAGTACAATAAGAATAAATAATAACACTCTTAAAAAAATATTAAATAATCTATGTATAAAAGGAAACATATATTAAAATCAATAAGATTTGCATCATACATATAACATATAATTGCTCTATCTTTAAGAATAATGTGTTTGTAATATTTTCCTCTTAATTTTAGAAGAATTTTCTCGAGGCCATATACAAGAGTAAAATTCTCTAAAATTTAGATGGTTCAGCTTGTTCTGAAATTACTTTTTTTTATGTATAGATCTCTACAGGAAGGATTCATATTTTAAAAAGGATAGATAAAGAATAATAATTGCAAAAGCTAAAGATGATCAGCGAAGAAATATTGTATTGTGCATGAAAGGACCACGAAAGGAAATTATATAAATTACAGTAAAATTTATAGAATCCCGTACGTCGCAATTGTTCTTCGTTAAATCTGGAAATCATAAAAATTAATCTCGTAATTGAAATTAATTTCGAAGCGCGGGGATGGAAGGGAGGGAGGGAGAAAGGGCCGAGGTAAAGTCCGGTTTTCATTTAATTCCCCGTCTGGCACGAATTCACGAGGCATATTTGAGTATACCCAACTGATTTAAATCTGGCTCGCCGAAATTGCTCCGATAATTCCATTTGCTTTCGTCGCCTTCTTATCGGCGTAGCTTCGTGCCAAGATCTAGGCTCTTTCATCTGAACAGAGAACGGCAATCATCGCGCGAACAACCTCTTTTTCTCTACCATTAGCTATGCAACTTATTATCGCAAAGCTATGCGTCATTGAGCCCGCTAAAGTGACACAGCGCGATCATATCTGTCTAACTATCCTTTAATTGGCCACTTTGCAGACCTTCTCTCACGCATGTTGCGCGCAACTCGAAGAATGGTCGATTCGTTACCGTTTATCCGCGAGACCTACGATGAGCCTCGTCTTACGACTTGTTTTTCACATCAACGACAATTGTTTGGACGTTTTGCCGCAACGTTTGAGGCAAACAGTCGGCAAATAGCCTCCCTTCAACCGATGCAACGTGAAGCACTTGATTTCGCTTTGGCCGGCAGAATGAGGTTAATGAAACGCAAACGACCCCCGAGTGAGACTCTTCGAGACTTGAACCCGAAAGAACGCTCTCATATTCGCGATGCAGGGTTCGTACATCGAGAACTAATCGAGGAGCGAGATAAAGGATCGAGAATGTCGAAACGATGTGTTCCGATCAATTCGCATGGCTGTTGCCGCTGGCTAATTATCGATGAAAAATTCGCACACAAAAATTCCATCGTCGGCACACGCGAGACTCTGCCGAGCAAACTTAAAATATTTAAGTAACCACACGCGGCACAGCCTCCTACCACGATTCATACGACTCGTTAATGTTTCACTGAGCGCGTTTATTGCCGCGTTTATTCAACTCGTCGATCGGCGATATCGCTGCATCGATTATCAAGACTGGCTGCGCGCTGCAAGAGCGACACGCTGCGACGATCTCGCCGATAAGCAAATAATACAGCGAAAAGAAAAGATGGGCAGCCATCTCCGCCAACTGCATCTTGTTGTTCTAACGAGAGAAAATATTCTCAATTGGGGGCACGTTCTTATTGAGCAAGAAATATTATTGATTAGGAGAAATATTTATCAAGATGTTTCGCTAGAAGTTACATTAATACTTACATGGAGATACCTGCGAAGGTGCGATATAATTACGTGTTTCGCTTCTTGGCCGCAATCAGCTCGAACCAAGCTTCAATCTTCTCCGAGGACTCCTTGAAAATGATTCGGGAAAACAGTCGATACCCTCGTTAAGATTTCGATAAAATCTCGTTCAACTCATTAAATTATCATTATACTAAACTTCCCGCTACAATGCGATTACGCTAAATGTGACATGCCGATAATTAGCGTGACGATCGAAGAGTAGGAATATAAAGTGGGGGAGGTTTTAACTCAAAACGATAAAACGGCTAGAAGTTCGGCTTGATGTAACATCAAGCTCGTGTGCAACGTTGCGGCAAAACGAGATCTAGTTTCGGCGCGTAAACGTCCTGGAGCAAAATCACCAGGCTAATGACGCGCGCGGTAAAAATCCTTATCGACGGACACTGGCTTCGATTAATGAACGGTGCAATAAGTGCATTCGCCTCTGTAATCTGGCGGTTCTCTGTCGACGTCTATTTGCTTAATTACGGCTCGCATCAAGAAGAAAAAGATGAAGATTCACCGAGTCACTGATATATTTCTCGGGAAGTCGACTCGCGAATACGACTTTATTATCTTTTTTTTTTCGGTTTTCGGACGAGTTGTCAGATGGACCAAAATTAAGTAGGTCACAGAACATTGCGAAACAAGAGCGACACGTACACACGTATCATTCCGCGGTGCAAATTTACTTAAAAAAAAAGAAAAAAAGAAACTTCCACGTGAACAATCGTCAACGCTTAATCGACACGAACTCGCGAAGTTATGAAAGAGACGACGGCTCGAACGGATATCCTACGCGCTTACTTAAAAAATCGAGCATTTCTTCCATTTATATAATTTATTCGTTTATACCGTTTATATAAGACAGTCTGAAAACTATCGACATCTCGAATATCTCGGGAATTACGGCAGCTGAGAAGAATTTCACCTACGCAGAGATGAGGAGGAAAAATCGTAGGACGATCTTTTACCTACCGCACTGGTTTCGTCTCAGAATTTTTCTTTTAATTTATATGATTTTTTCCAAATACCCAAAATATCGATTGTTAGTGGTCCACCTTGTATAAATTTTACACGCGCGTGATATAACCGACTATCCAATGTGACGCAAATGACAGATATCTCAGGTTTTAAGCGGACTGAATTGCAAATGACATTTTGCGATCATTCTTCGTAAGTCACGGTGTTGTTAGAGCGAACATTATTACCAGAAGCCGTTTATTCCCCCTTTTAGTGGAGCTCGAAGGAAAATTTGTCGTTACTTTCCTCTCTATCCTTTTTTAGATACTCCCAAAGACCGAAGCAAAGAAGGAACCGACATCGAAACAGCCTTGGAGATATGCGGTGAGTTCTCGTTGCGCTATTCATTCTTAGATGTCAGCACATAAGGCGGAATTCCGTCTCTTGGATTAATCGTCTAATTAGATAATTACATGAAAAATCACGAGTTCATGTAATTGAAGCGTTTTGTTTCTTCTTCTCCACTTTGTCTCGATTTACAGGCTGCAAAAATTATGCCTTAAATTTGGAAGATAACATACGATTATACAGTACGACAGTAATTAATTACGAGTAGATCGTTAATCGCGACCCGTGCAACAATATGGTACAAACGAGAACGATCTCGACGAGTTACCGTAGCTCATGATTGGCCGCAGGAACCGGGAGATATCAGTACGTGTTTCTGCTGGTGTGCGGCTTACTGTTCATTTGCGTCGGCATGCAATACGCGGTGAATGCGTACATCCTGCCGTCGGCCGAGTGCGACTTCAACATCGGTTCTGAGCAGAAGGGGTTCCTGAACGTCGCGTTTCTCGGAGGTGAGACCCATGCGAGCTTCCGCGCGTCATCGCAGACACTCGTCCGATCCCTCTTGTAATATAATTTCATTGAATTTAATTTCATTGAAATTTGATTCTCACCAATTTTGCTGCAAAACATTCCCCTTTCAAGATCTAGAGTAAGGTAGATCCGTCTTTCCTCTCTCGGAATATAGACATGGCGAACGAGTCCACGTGTAACTAACGTGTTATGTTCGCGTTCTTCCGCAGGATGCACGTTCAGCGCTCTTTTCTGGGGAATCTTCGCAGGCGTTTACGGGCGAAAGAACATTATCCTGCTGACTCTCTTCACCGACAGTGTGCTAACGATAATCACGAGCTTCTTGCCGAGTTACAACCTATTCCTCATATTCCGGGTGATATGCGGATTCATGTAAGCGGCAGTCGACAACAACGAGCACGTCACTGACCCGATCTTAGATCTTGACTGGAATCGTTGCCCTTTCTATTCCAGGATAGGAGCGCCTGGTTCGCTGATATACACGTATCACGGCGAGTTCTACGAGTACAAGAACCAAACAAAGAGCATCTGCTTCCTGGGCTTCTTCTTTCTGATCTCATGGCTGATATTACCAGGCAAGTGTTTCCGCCTTTGGTCACTTTCAGAAATTGGAACCTCTGAACGTTTTAAAAGCGTGTCGTTTAATCGTATCGGTTGAATTACCGAACATAATTACCGGACGCGAGGAGACATGAATGAACCCACGACCGTTGATCAATCCAGGTCTAGCGTGGACCTTCATACCGCTGCCGATAAACTACGAGTTCCACGGCATTCACTACAACTCCTGGAGAATGCTCCTCGGCTTCATCGGAGTGCCGACTTTCATCATAGCTGTAACAGTCCTCGTCAAGTATCCTGAAACTCCGAAGTTCCTGGTGTCGCAGGGCAGGACCGACGAGGCTCTGGCGATCCTCCGGAAGATCTACGCGGTCAACACCGGCCGTGACGAGAGCGAGTATCCGGTGAGTGACTCTATCCTTGCTTCCTTACGAGTCGCGCTCGCGAGGGCCCGAGAAAAGTAGCGCGAACGACGTAACGCGGATTTCTCTCGACGTGACTTCTCTCTTGTTCGTCCGGTTATTATCACGTGCGATTTCCCTCGTTGCGATTGACACGGGACACGTGTATTCGCCAGATAAAGCAATTACTCTCCTGCGTCACGTTGGAAGTGAAGAAAGACGAGACGTCGTCGTCCTCGATGCACATTTTGACGAGCCTGCTGAAGAATATCTGGTGGCAACTGCGCACCATTGTGTCACCGCCGCACTTGAAGTACGCCATCATCCTGTGGACGATCTACGCCTCGAATATGTTCGGGTGAGTCCTTCTCGGGCTTCATGAAAAGAATACTTTCTTGGACAATTTAGCGTCTCTCGAAAGTCCTCAGGTGACAGGTGTCTTGTTCCTAAATCGTAAATCATCTTTTATAAACAGTGTAAACATGGAAGTCGACTTTTAGGACAACGAATGAGAACACGATCGTCGGTGAGAGGGACGCTACTTTGTATTCTCAACGTTATACACGAGGGTAACCGAATCTGTTTCCTCCGTCAGGTCCTACGGTTTCGGTCTTTGGATGCCAGAACTGTTCAATCGCTTCGAAAACTACCAACAGTCGCATCCAAATGCATCAGTGTCCGTCTGCGAGTTGACTCGCAACATGCAGCAGTCGTTGAATGTCACCGTTGTGGATGAGCCATTCCTCTCGTTGGACGGAGTCGTCTCGGAGTGCAAACGGAATATAAACGAACGAGTCTTCATCAACTCATTGACTATCAATGCCGTTTCCTTACCGGCGAACATTATCTCCGGGTGCCTGACGAACCGAGTCAACCACAGAACGATACCGAGTAAGTGCCGTTGCCGATTTACGGTAATGCGCTTCTTGCCGCAGTATTCGCAAAATGGTATAGTTTAAACCGTTGATTTTAATCATCAATGACTTATCTTGTGAGTTATTCGGGTCCGTTTGCTTTTATGTATTTATGAATTTTTTTGCGCGTGCTATGCACGTGTTATTTGCTTTATATTATTTCCAATTGGCTTTGAGTTGGACATCAGAGTGATAGAAAAACAGTACAATAGCATTTATGACGATATTTTCTCTATACTCTCTCTTTCTTTTTCTATTTACTTGTTGATTCATCTTATTAACAAGAGTGTTAATAGAACGACGATTTAATCTCCGCAGCAATCAGCATGTTGCTGGCCGGCGCAGCCAGCTTCGGCGTCTACTTCGTGAAGTCCTCGCAACAAGTCCTCATGATGGCGTGCGTCTTCTCACTGATGTTGACCATGTCGAACTTCATGATGGCCGGTGTGGCGGTCAACATCTTCCCTACACATATACGCGCCGCCACGGTATCCATAATGATATGCTTAGGGAGGGCCAGCGGGATAATGAGCAACCTCATGATCGGCATGCTGCTGGATCTCATCTGCGAGGTGCCGATATTCATGTTGGCTAGTGTCATCACTTGTAAGTACGGGAATCCCAGTCGTCGGGTCTGGGACGAGACTGATGGTGCAGTCGCGCACGTCTCTAATCTTGTCACTTTCTGGGAAATTTCTTCCTGGAGGATCTAAATTCTTAAATACGCGACAAGAGCTTTCCGAGCGTGCAATCTGACATTTAAGTAAAATTTGAATCTCACATGCAGAGACGTGATGATAAATAATCACTTTCTTTCAGTTGGCGGACTATTGTCCCTCCTGATACCGAGCAAGAAAAGGAAGTGAGGGCCGACATGCCGAGACAGAGACTTCAAGAGACTCGAAGTGTCAGCCGAAACACTTCGTATCATTCTTTCACATGCGATTTTTGCGACAATATTTCTCGATCTGTAAATAATAGCTGTAAACATCGACCAACCGGTTTTTTATTTCACGAAGCTCCGACGATGCAGTCGAGCGACTCGTCGTATCGACGTTTAAATCACTGATAGGAATTTGGCCAGTCAAAGTTCGCTCCACAAATCCATCAGGTTTCGCTTTGCGAGCGAAACGTGCGTATTCGTCGATACGATGTCCGCAACCGGCGAATCGATCATTAAGAGCGACCTTCGTCGGCGACACGGCGATTTCACTGAACGAGTGATACGCTTCGCACCGTCTTCTTTTTTAGGCCGAGCATACGAACGACAGCTCGCTTTTATCGATCGAATCGCACTCGCCCTTGTAAATACGACTCACTCGAGTGGATATTTATTAATTTGTAACGCGTTACCGCGCACGGAGGACCGTTTGGTCGCACGCGACGACGAAAGACGGGAGACACGCGACCCGTCTCCGGTCTCTTCGCCGTCCTCACGCAGGTGTTACAAATAAAACGTATGACAATACGGAGTAGACGCGTTGATTGTTACGCTCTCTCGCAGTAAAACGCAGAAGGAAGGGATGCATGCGATAACGATCCGGGAAAACGCTGCCGCGAAACGGCGGCCGATGCGTAGTGAGCCGCGTCGCCGTTAATCATCTCGGCGAGCGGAAAACATTCGCGCTGCCGTCTCCTAAGCGAGACGCACTAACCGTCGTGCGTCCTGATGAGAGCACGCTCTCCGCAGGAGTCTTCAGGATTTAATCGCCCGACGTTTACCGCGTATCTCTACCGCGTAAAGCGTGCGTTGAAACGGCATGTGTTCTCCGTCCTTCTCTCTCTCTCTCTCTCTCTCTCTCTCTCTCTCTCTCTCTCTCTCTCTCGCGCTTTCATCTCTCGCCGGTATCCTCGCCCTCCTCGCAAAAATCACACACGCCACATCCAGAAAGCGAGAATCAAGTATTATCGCGTCGTCGGCGGATCTTGTCAGATAACTTGTTAAAAAAGCACGCTCGCCTTGATTGTTTCTCTCAGAAATATATACTCGACTGAGATAAATGCTCTTTGTTCTGCAGTTCTGTGTCGCATTCATCGAGCTGTTTACCGAGACACGTCTGGAGTAATTATGTATACGGGGTGAAGTATGGTATTCTTTCTCTTACGAGGATGCGTATTAAAGGAGAAAGCAGAGTGCGAAGCGAGGCACGAGGGTCGATCATTGACAACGCCACGGGGTACAAATTTGCAATTTCATATATTTGTTTTTTTCTTCTCGTAAAAATGAGTGGAGAGGATTTCATTGATCTTCGATACACGGTCGTCACTTAAAGCGCCTGTTACTTCGTTCGGAATTGAATACAATGATATTGAAAATAATATGAGTTCTCGGGAGGTACCTAATAATATCGTTATTTCTCGTTACGCTATCGCACTTATATCTCGATATCTGCTTTTTATTATCATTATTATTATTATTATTAATATTAATATTATTATTATTATTAGTTACTATCATTCGTTATTATTATTATTATTATTATCATCATCATCATCATCGCCGACGACGACGTAAAATATGTAATATATATAATATATATATATATATATATATATATATTTATATACATAGTTATATGTATAATATATATGCGTATGCGCGCACGCGCACGTATACACCTTATTTTATATACAATATACATATAGCCGTAGTCGTTTTTCGTTTCTCCTCGGTTCTTCGTCTAGTGTCGTTGCTTTCCCTTCGCACCTCGACACTCTCTCTCCACGCGTCTCATATATACATACATACACACATATATATATATATTTATAAGACGCGTGCACACATGTATCGTACATGCATGAATGTGCTTAGTCCGCGTATTTTATTGCGCGTGATTCGAAAATGAGGGAAATCGCGGCGGCCGATCGTAGGCTGCTCGATCCATGTGAGCATCGGTGAGCATGTGAAAAAGCTGAGACTACGTCTCCGAGCCGCTCTCGTTGTCGCTCCGCGCGCGAGTCGGAAATCATGCAGACGACCGTCCCCCAGCGACAATACGCATCGTCGTTTCACCACGTCGACGAATTTCGAAACCGCCGTTACAGTAGAAAACAAAAAAAAAAAAAAGGAAAGGAGGAAGAAGAAAAGCGCGAAACGCCTCATCGTCCGACGCTCCTATTTAAATTCATGTTCAGCATTCAAATCTGCATTTTTCGGCGATATTGTTATCATCACTCCGTGCACCAGCGGACACTATCGCGAAGTATCGGCCGCGAGACGAGCGGCGCAAAGCGTGCCATCAGTGATTATCGCGGAGCGTCTTCGTAATCCGGTGCAAGTGACTAGAAAAGGATACAAGACTGCAAGGACGTTGCTTCTCGGACGGCTTCTCGAAATTCGTCCACGAGATCGCGACAATGACTTCCGGCGGCACGATCGCGACGTTGGACGATGTGCTAGAGGAAATCGTCGTCGTCGTCATCATCGACAAGTCCTCTCCGACCGCCAAGAACAACGTTTTTTCTTCTGCTTCTTTTCTTTATCAATCCCGCGCGATCACGACTTGGGAGTGCGCGCGTTTGCGATCGGCATAAGAGAAACCGCCCGCATATAGTCATCTGAACCGTGTTAGAGCGCATCTCTCTCTCTCTCTCTCTCTCTCTCTCTCTCTCTCTCTCTCTCTCTCTCTCTCTCTCTCTCTCTCTCTCTCTTCCTTCCTTCTCTATTATCTCAGACTATTTGAACATCCAAAAAGCGAAATATCTGTGGTGTGTAAGGCACTAGTTGTTTATTCATTACATCCTAAACGAGCGTAAAGTGTGCCCGCGACGGAAGGACGCAGGACACGGCAGGAATCGCGGGAATTTACGACTATGTATATATCGTCTAAATACGTCTCGAAAGTGTTATTTTTTTCTTCCCTTATTCTTTTCTTTTTTACTTTTTTCTTTGTTCTTTATCAAAGTTCAGTCTATCCGGTGTGTAGATCAGCGATTTTCCAAATCGCACGACAAAAGTGAAAAAGAAGAGAAAGAAAAAGAGAGGATATCAAACACACGAGTCCGATGTCGGGAAAGAGGAAAGACACGTACGAGCGGAGGGGTTTCGAGGTTTTCTTCTTTCTTCTCTCCCCCTCCTCTCTCTCTCTCTCTCTCTCTCTCTCTCTCTCTCTCTCGTTTCAAGGGCGAGCAATAATGCGTACTCGTTGGGGATGCCGATGTGAAGCGCTTAGAGGTTACTTATCAACAACAATAGTTTACCGACATGCGTGATAACACCGCTAGTCGTATCTCGCTCTCTAAAAACACTAGTCTAATGTAACAGTGAACGGCTATAAAGGCACTATGTTTCACAGACGCGTAGGGTCCTTATAGGGAAATTAGCTGCCTTCATTCGTTCCTTTGCGCGTTTCTTGCCCGTCAATTTGGCAGAGAAAAAGAAAAGGAAAAGAAAACGCACGCTCCTGAATGTTTCCAAACTGACGAAAACTTCTCTCTCTCTCTCTCTCTCTCTCTTTCATCCATCGCGTGTTTCTGTTTTTCTTTTCTCTCTCTCTCTCTCTCCCCCTTCCCTCTCGAGTTGAACCAGATTCGACCCGAGCGCTACAGAGAATTCAAGCGAAACAATTTGTCATTTGTGCGATGACTCTACATCTATACAAGATGTCCGTCGGACACGGCTTTCGATTATTTATATGAATTGAGATTCGACTCGAAGGCACCTAATCTCGCTAACGAGGAACTTTCGTATTGCATGTCTATGGTTTAAAGATTAAACCTAGCCCACAAACACGTGGAGTGGTCGGTCGATCCTCAAAGAGTGACGTTAGAAAACGGCTCTAATTGTCGTTCGGTCGTTAACGTTAGCGTTATTACGGCCGATTATTACTTACTGGGTAATGGCACGTCGCGTCGCGTCGCGTCGCCCGAGAGAAACGGCAACTCGTCGAACGAGTTGCCGGCTTGCTTTATTGGCGAAAGTAATCGTCACGCGCTCGCGGGACAGATCCCCGAAACGGCCGGGAGGACGTGAGGAAATGAAATTATACTTCGTGTCGGGAAAGAGGCTCACAGTCTTGCTTGGCTTGCGCGTCGTACAGACAGTCGTCGTCACATATATTTTGCCGGCGTGATAAATGTGTTCTTTATTGTGAGATAACCGAGGGGCGCGCGGAACGTTAATTCGAAGCGCGCAACTTCGGATCTGGATTTTTTGCGTTGAGATGTTTATCGCGGGCAAGTGTGACCCGAGAGTTGAAAAATGAACGGCGAAATAGAAAAGATTATCAGCTCGTCCCGCGACTCCGTTGGTTAACGCGAGCGCGATCGACGCGTAAAACTCGAGAATGAATGAAAAGACGGAATGAAAGGCGGATCGCTGAGACGAGAAAGAAAAGAGGACGAGTCGGAAGAAGAGGGCGCTCTCTCTCTCGTCTTCGTTTCCGTCGAAATTCAGCAAAAAGAAAAAGACCGTTCGTATTTTATCCTTTCTCGTTCGGAGGAATCTTTCGTCGAGCTTGCTCGTCAAAATTAACTCGTGGGACTTTGAACATTTACGACGGAATTGCGCGACGCTTCGGAACTTCGACGTCTTCTGTTCCGTGCATTTGACGCGTCACGTATGTCATTACAAGTAATATTTTACATTCTCGATCAGCTCGAGAGAAACGAAAAGCGGAGCAATATGTAGACTGCCGGCCCTTAATTGGGGCGGATGGATCTCTTTTTCTCTTTATCTCTCTCTCTTTCTCTCCCCCTCGACCTCCACAACAACGTGTACGGGGGCACGGTGAAAAAGGGACTACGAGCAAAAGCAAAAACGGAGTCGTTCAGAGTGAAGAATCTGTCGGCGGAATTCCTCACTGTCGTTATCATTATTTTCGCCGATGATCTAATCCGACTCTCGTTTTCTCTCTCTCTCTCTCTCTCGCTCTCTCTCTCTCTTCCGCACGCTCTTTCATACTTTCTCTCTCGCTCTTGCTTTCTTTCACTCACAGTAGATACAACTAGCTACCTATGAACATTTTGTATACGTCTCATTTTGTATACATATTAATATATGACATTCTCAAAGCGGCGTATACGCATCACAATATATATTGTTCGCGACCTTCTCGTAAAATCGTAGCGCAATCATCCGTTCCATCGTTATTACAAAGTAACCGCCACTTTTACCACGATAAAAGCGGTTGTACGGGAGTAAACTAATGGTTGAAAAACCTACGGGTCAATCAGTCGATTGTATATACTGCAGGGTATCCCACGGGAAGTTGCTGAAACTAAACGATTTTCTGGTTCTCTATGACTTTAGAACGGGCCTCTTAACGACCGACTCCTGAGGGTCCGCAGTTTTATCCGCAGTTGTGGTAGAAGCAGGTCTATGCGCGTCAAAATGAGTAACCTGACGGCGAAAAGAAAAGGTCTATCTTATCGAGCGTTTCTTTTCTAAAGGAAAAATGCTTATAGAGGATTCCGTACTAAATACGAAATACATAAAATTACGAGCGAAAATCAACTGAAAGGCCAGGATTCATTAGTTATTTAAATTCAGGCGTTACGTCACTCCATTTCTTGACGATAAATTTGCATTAAAATAATTTTTTATGTTGTATTGATCAGAATTATCGATAATTTTATGCATGTATCTATAATGTGTTTTCGCTCGCTAATTTTATGCACTACTATATATTTGTCCTCTCAGAAAAGAAGCACTCGATGAGATATTTTCTTCCGTCGACAGATTACTCATTTTGACGCGCACAGACTTGCTTCTATCATAACCAGAATAAAACTGCGGACCCTCAGGCGGCGACCATTAACTTTAAGAGCCGCTTTAAAGTCATGGAAGGCAGAACCAATTGTTTAGTATCAGCAACTACCCGTGGGACACCCTGTATGTATATGTATGCGTGAATGAATACGTATGACTGGTACATATTACATCGTATGTACTTAAAATGTTCTGAACACTGTGTACGCTCCTTCCGTATCTTTCAAGTCAAATCTATACCTACAGAGTATGTAAAAAAAGAAAAAAAAAAAGGATGAGGAGGAGACGACATTCGCACGTGTACGTGTGTGTGATTCGTGTACAATCGTACACGCGGCAAATTTCCGCGCGTCCAAAAAATCCAAAAGCGTAAATACATGTGGAACATACACATAGCGCGACATTCCAAGGAGAAGAAAAGCAAGAGAAACAAGAACAATTTTTTTTTCTTCACTTTTCACCACACTTTCCGACTAATGAGCGATCTCTCTGCGAGATAAAGGGACACGTTTCGCCTTTGGCATTTCCAGCGCACGGAATTTTTACACCGTCGAATATCATGCGCTTTCCTTTCTCCGAATTCTACGTACACGCGCGAACATATCTCATGTTGTTTCTTTCTTCTTTCTTCTTTCTTCTCTCTCTCTCTCTCTCTCTCTCTCTCTCTCTCTCTCTCTCTCTCTCTCTCTCTGTCGTCTTGCTTGCTTCGCAACGCGTTTTCCGTAAAAAAAAAGGAAGAAAAAAAGACCTGCGTCAGACTCTTATCACAGTATCGTATATTACTGTAGTACAAAGCTCCGGAGGCATTTTTTCGTGCGAAACGAGCTTGGCACGTGGCGCACGTTTACCCGAGTACGTTGCACCACGGAGGGAAGCTGGGAAGGCACAGTGTATGTACATATATCCTACGTATGTACAGCACCGAACGACGAGCGGAGATAACAACCCCAGGACTCGTGGCACATTTCGCTTCTGCGGCGCTGATCAAAATCGTGAGACTACTACGATTCAGTACTGTCGCGTCTCGTGACGTAAGACCGAGATAGAACTTATGCTACTGGAGCGGCTCCTAATGCAAAAATTTTTTTTCTATATAGCTGATCTTACGCGGGCGTAGTAAATCAAAATGCGTCTTCCATCGCTCATCATCGTATTCCTTAAAAGAAAAGAAAAAAAAAAAGAATATTCCTCTTGCTCCGTCGATACTTTCTTTTTCTTTTTTTTTTTTGCACTTTTACATCGATATAATGATGACCGAATTTTCCAGTCTGTAAAAGTCCGTCGCACAAGAAAGACTTCGCGGCACTGGATTATAGAAAGCCGAGAATTCACGACCACCCTTGCGAGTTTTACTTCTTCAATTAATGTGAACTCTGTAAAAATAATCGCTCTTTCTCTCTCTCTCTCTCTCTCTCTCTCTTTCTCACCAGTAATACAAGTTCTACGGAAATGAGTACGCGAAAAAAACTCGGGATAATTTTAGGGCGAGCCTCGTCCAAAATTACCTCGAAAACAGATGTCTCGTAAAAGAGTTCATGATAATGTTCACGTTACGCAATTATAATCGTCAATTACCTGTGAGCAATCCTCCGAATTTCCGACTACTAAATGCCGATGTGACTCGTCCACTGTTCCTCTGAACCTTCCCGTATGACTGACGGAACGATAGGAGGCTGCGCCTCGCTCGTTCGTTCTCTTCGATCATCCGAAAATTCTTCCCGAGGAACGATCGGTGAGATGCACAATCCGCTTATCTTTCTCTCTTTGCTTCGTCGACGTTACTCTTTGTTTCATGCTTCGATAAGACTAAGAATTTTCCCTGCCATGCTGTGTGGATTCAGGCTCCACCGCGCGAATTCGCGAGCTGGCGCAAGACTAAACGCAAATGACTAGACCTACCGGAAGCCCGACACTCTCTCCGCTTCCTCGCTGTCGGAAATTCTTTGTACGAATCCCGAGAGTAGCATCGACAACACGACATCTTGGCGATCGACGACCGATCGCGCATAGCGAACAAAAGGAAAAAAAATGAAAAAAAAAAATAAAAAGAAAAAACGAATTAAAAAATAAAAAGAAGAGAACAGCGTCAATGCGTGCGCGTATTAGCGCGCGTTGTTAGCTTCCTGAAAATCCCAGAAGGTACCACTCGTCAATGTGAGCCCCTCTCCGTTCGTATGCGCTCGATGAACACGCTCGCGAACGATCTCCGTTTCTATCTTTTTATCTTTCTTTCTCTCTCCTCTCTCTCGCTCTCTGTCTATGTCCCTATCTACCTCTCGTTTCCGACGAAACGGAACGCGACGTTGTTCCTAGACGTATAAGACGGCGTGTACTTTGGTAAGACTGCTGGGTTCGGGGGGAAAGGGGAGGCACCGATCTTACTCTTCGAGATCCGTGCCCCCAGCACGCGTTTAAACACCGCTCTTGCTAGGACGGAGCTAAAGGCCACGGTCGCCGCCGCATCATTATATCACCGTTCAAGTCCTCCTCAAGAACGACCACGACAACGTCGCCGCCGCCGACGACGACGACGACGACAACGATGACGATGACGATGACGACGATGACAATGATGATGATGACGAGGAGGAGGAAGAGACGCGACTGGACGAGACTCGATATCCTTGCGGCCGGTCGCAATGGGGACGATCACCTGCACGGCGCCAGGTGCACCTCGAGCCAGCACGGGCAGGAGGTGACCTCCTGCCGCGAGTACTTGGGTCCCCAGCCCTTGGCGAAGCTGATGCGGACGGAGTTAATGTCGACGGGGCCGGAGGCGAAGCCGCCCGCCCCCGCGCCGCCGCCACCACCGCCGCTGCCGTATGGAAGCTGCAGGATCTTGGCGCGGTCGAAGATGTTGAGGCAGAAACCTGGCGGCACTCGGTAGACCAGCAGCGTCCTGGACTCCGGGTCGTCCAGGGTGGGCGAGTTGACGAAGATCGGGCTCTCCGACCTGTTGTACGCCCATACACCGTCCGCCTCCTGGCTGAGCGTTAGCCCTGCGACGAAAGCGACGTAAGGGTGATTACTCAATATCCGGAGAGGCTGCGAAGGTGAGTGTACGCGCGCGCTCGTCTGACGCAACATTCCTTCGCGAACCGCGTATAATATCGCGTCGCTCTTGTTACGCTCTCTTCAGGATTGGGGAGCAACGTTGGCCGTTGCAAGTTCGTTTCCTTCGGTGACGGAGGAAATTAGGTTCAAATTTATAAATAAAAAGATATATATATATATATATAAAATATGGAACAACGTGAAAGATGTAAGATTAAAAATTAAATATAATAAAGCAAAGTCTGAAAATTCAGCGGACCGAGAAATTCCCCGATAAATAACGACTCAACGCAACGAGCGAATCGAAGCGGAGCGGCCCGCCGCTCGGGCCGGCTTCTCCAGCGACGAGATCTTACCGAGACCGATTTTGCTACGCGTACGTTGGACCGCGGGCGGTGCAATGTGGTTCTCGGCTAGTGTCGCCAGGCAGAGGCCGTCGCCGTCGTGGAGAGAGTCGAAGACGTTCACCGTCGAAGGCTCCACGGGATACAGACGACCCACTCGGCCGCCCAGCTCCCAGTACGCCAAGGTGCACCATTCTCTCTGCCCCGTCTCACCTGCAGGAAACACACAAGGGAAACATTCATTAGAGCGTGTAAACGGCGTGTAAGTCACAGCGTTTTCGGTGTGTCGCGCGCCGCGCCGCGCCGCGTCGAAGAGACAAGTCCGTTGGTGCGACTGAATTTTCTGTCGCCTGGAGACCAGACGAAAATTCGGTCGGTCAGGACGGAAGGATTTCAGCAGGAGCTTTTCACTGAGCTTGAACCGAACTAACGCTCCGTCGGAATTTTGTTCGAACCAAGCCGGCCAAAAATGCGACCTGATTCAGCCGCGACTGCTCAGAGTTACCTCAAGTGAATGTTAATTTTAACAGCAGAATTTTAACAGCCGACTGTTCGGCCGAACTTTTTCAGCAACAGAGCCACCGTTTCTCGTCACCACGACTTTCCTCTTGCCGCGCGGTTATTCACCAATGACGAATTGCGCTGGTGAGAGTCGCGCGAAATGTTACGATCACGTTACGACGTTCGCCTCCCTCTCTCTCTCTCTCTCTCTCTCTCTCTCTCTGTGTCATCGGCGCTCCCAGCGAACCGCGGATTCTCGCGGGTCATCGTGAGCATCCTGATCGCTCGCGCGATCTCTTTGTTACCGCGAGCGCGAACACTCGCGACTGAACTAAGGTCCGGCGACACTAAGATTCGATTGGTAGAAAGAACCGGAAACAATCGGGATGACTGAACGACGGAAACCTCTCGCAGAAGTCTCTCTCGGTTCTCACGCCCGAATGTCCGCCTGGTCGGCTCGGAGAAGGGAAAGCACGCAAACTGAGCTGTTCTTCACGCGTACAAGTGTCTCCGAGTCCTTGTGCCAAATTGAGAAATCACGTGGTGCGAAGTATCGCGTCAGAATGTGGTAGGAAGAAAAAGATTCCCTCCCAAAATATAGATACGCGAAATACATGTCGGATGGAGAGATAAAGACGAGATTACGGAAGCAAAAAATACGCCCGAGCTCTGTTGAACGTTCCTGTTATCTTCATTTCGGAGCGCGTAACTCAAACGATAACCGAAGTAGTGAGTAAACTGGAGTGAAGTAGTGTGCGAGAACAGCAGGGAAACGCTCGCTGAGACGCGTCAGCGGGAAACTGCAATCTGCGTCTCCACGGTTCCTCATGCACGTTACGTGAAAAATTGCTCGGAAAAGGGAATATATAATCATTGTCTTGCAGAGATCCTCGGTCCCATGTCAGGTCTTTTCGACGGAAAACGACGGAGATCTTTTGTTAACGATAGGTCTTTCCCGGTAAAGACGTCCATGCGCGAGGGGCGGCGCACACAAAGGACTGCTGTCCCAGCGCGAAGTCCTACGCTTTTCGCCGTCCGGCCGTCACGCTGGCGCCAGGGATTTCAAACAGGACGAGTTGACCGTGCAAATGGAGGAGGAGGGAGGAGGGGAGGAGGGAGCGGGGGATGTGTGGGAACGAGATAAGTCGCGAAAGGTGCACACGAGCGCGCGAGGCAGCGTTCCATCTGAAGAACGCCGAGACGCAAAATGAATGCGAATTAATATTAATGTTAACTTATCACGATCGCGCCGCAGCGCTTAGCGCGATAAACGTAGCGCCAGGCGCTTTGCATATATATTTATTGCCGTTTTGCAAATCGTCGTGCGATCTAAGCCAACCAAGACATGGATATTATTCAAAGATCGCTTACGTAAATGTCCGAATCAATTAAGCGCCCCGTTCATAAACCCCGCTCCCCGCGCGCGCGCGGTTCTGCTCTCTCATATCGCATCCGATCTCTCCAGTCGCAAAAACGACAAATGCTCTCCCGAGAGTAAACTGCTTCGCGCGTCACCTGCTCTCGTGCGCGCTCGTCGAAGAAGACGCGCGCGCCTCCACGTCGCCGCTCTCTCTCTCTCTCTCTCTCTCTCTCTCCCTCTCTTTCTCTCTTTTGCCGATGAACGGTAAAACTCGAGCGATAAGCGGTCGCCGGGCTTATCAGACGGCGAGAGAGCTCGTTCGACCGGACCGGAAATTTCATCGTAGGCGGCTTCGAAAAGCACGACGCGAAAGCACGTTCTTATCGCGTCGGCCGTCGCCGCCGTCGCCGTCGCCGTCGCCATCGCAATAACGTCGTTCGGTTTTCGAGGCTCTCGGACATTCGCGGGGCTTGGCTTTCGTTTGGCTTGCCTTTCTGTGTGGCTCGATACGCATGTGGACGAGCTGGCGCGTGTGTGGTAGAACGACGCGACGTGAGAAAGAGAGAAAGAGAGAGAGAGAGAGAGAAAGAGCGAGACGGGACGCAGTCGACGGCGGAGGGGAGGGGAAACTGGGGGGCCCCTTGCTTCCACCACACAGATAAAAATAGATATTACGAGTTTACCGCGGCGCCAAGATTGCGGGGTATCGCGACGATTACGTCATCGGTAGTAGCGCGAGTGGTTGGAGCAAGGACGCCTGTCGCGTCGCTCGCCGCCGCCGCCGCCGCCGCCACCGTCGTCGTCGTCGTCGTCGTCGTCGTCGTCGCCGTCGCCGTCGTCGTCGTCATCGTCGTCAACACCGTAGTCGTCGTCGAAATTTTCATGTTTATCTGCGATCGTCTGCAATCTCTCTTAGCGGCTCCCGACGACTGCCTCTTGCACGTCGCGGCGCGGCTGCGTTTTATTCCCATTGAATTATGGAATCCCGGATCAGAGGAGCGCGAAAACGACGCCGGCAGAGCAGAGCGAGCAGCGGACAGCGAAGCAGACAGACACCAGCAGTGCGCCAGTAGCGTTGTCATTATATTATCGTTACCGTGGAGATTCCGCGAGATAAGTTTCAGGTATCTCGAGGTAGAGATAAACCGTTAGTTCGCGACTCGACGGCGACACGAATTTAGCGCGACCGTAGCACAGCTAGAAACAGGGAAGCGCTCTCTTTCTTCCTCGTTTCTTCGTGAAAATTCTTATTCACCTGCCAAGACGCCCAAGAGCCACCTCTTCCTCGAACAGAGCAACGCGTCGCGTGCTTCATCCGCCGCGCGCCAGAGACGAGTCAACCGTGTTGAGAGAAGCGAATGTGCGAGAAGGACCGAGGAGAGAGCAAGAGAGAGAGAGAGAGAGAGAGAGAGAGAGAGAGAGAGAGAGAAAGCGCGATCGGTCTCTCTCTCTCTCTCTCTCTCTCTCTCTCTCTCTCTCTCTCTCTCTCGCGAGGTGCATCCTGCGCGACGTCCGCGGTCCGCACGCGCGATACAATAAACGCAGTCACTAAATGTGGGCCACGCACGCAGCGACGAGCGAGCGACGCGTGTTCGGAAAATTGGAAGCAGACTGAAAGCCCTGTAATAAAGCAATTCTGTCGGTTCTCTGAAGATCATGATAAAGAAGCAATTACGGAATTGACTGCAGCTTGCCGCTTTAAGTGTCCTCGTTTCTCCTCGACTCTCCTCGCCGAAAGAGAGAGAGAGAGAGAGAGAGAGAGAGAGAGAGAGAGAGAGAGAGAGGGAGGGAGGGAGAGACGTATTATTTCACGTCTGCTTCTTAGAGACGTCCGCGACGGCCTTTTATTTTCATAACCGCTCTCGTTACCGAGGATTTCAGCTCGGATAAGAAAAACTTCAATGAATCGGTGCCGGCGACCGCGCGCGCCGAGAATTGTCGGTTATCGCGCGTCTCCTCCGCGCCGCGGAGCAATTTTGCCGGCGGTGATTTCAAGTCGCGAAATTCTACGAACGTGGACCTTTGCATGCTGCGCAATATGTATGTGATCTCTCTCTCTCTCTCTCTCTCTCTCTCTCTCTCTCTCTCTCTCTCTCTCTCTCTCTCTCTCTCTCTCTCTCTCTCTCTCTCTCTGTCGTCCTAAGAAATGTACATTAATATACATCTGAGGTTAGAGCATGCGTGGTTTTCAGTATAAGAGTGAAAACAACCGTCGATTGCCGCGCTAATGAGCCTGATTCCGACAATGAGGAGGAATCCGCGATGAAGATGAAATTACTTCCATTCCATTTCCACGGACATCCAGATCTGACCAACTGTCCGGCTAACGCTGTAAACGTCTGTAAAATTGTTAAGTATGCCTCATTCATCGATATATTCTTGGGGAGGGAGAGAAAGAAAAAGTTACAGGCTACGCTTCGAGTTCTTTTCAAATCTGCCGGCCGTGCTATTTCTCCTTCGATGGAACCACGTGGAGAACAGTATTTCTGCGCACAAGAGTGCGACATTGAAAAAGTCAGGAGGTAAAAACGAGAGACTTTTGTTTCTCGCGAGCCGCTATCGTCGTCGATCGGAAGAGATTCGCGCGCAGTTGTCTCTCTAATGGCTAACGCGGAGTCGCGGATATTTATCGTTTGCAGCGTACGCAGATCTCGAGTGTCGACCTTCCCAAGCCGCATACCAATCGCCGCGCAGCGATACGGCAAGGTGTTTGCACGGGAGCGTATGTAAACACGGATGAGAGAAAAATAACGCGTCCCGAGACACGCGACAGTGCCGGTTGAAGTGTCTGGAGTCTCGTTTGGAATGCGATACCGCGTCGTGTTGTTGCCGCCGCCGCCGCCGCCGCCGCCGCCGCCGCGAACGATGGCGCTGACGAGACGCGTATCCTATGAGATACATAACGCCATGGAATATTATCCGCAAAGTGAGGATAAAAAAGCGCCGAAACGCGCGATCGGCGAGAGTGACCGCAGACGCGCTTAAGAAGACGCCGTTTGGCGTCTTCTGCTTTGGAAAAACAAAATCGACCGATCGATGATCGCTCGACCACGAGGGCCGACCAAGTCGCGAAGTCGCGTGGGCTTTATTCTGCCGGCAGCTGTCGCGTTGTTGAAGACGCACTTGCCGATAATGAGAGACCAATTTGCTGCAAAAAGACGAACCTTCACGTCACGATGGACTATGCGAGAGAAGGTGGTTTTACACGCGACTCATTTCAAAGAATGTGCACATGAATCATAATTATGTATGTGAGTCCAATCGTATCTAAAGATTATGAACTTGAATATTTCAGATGTCTAAACGAGACCTTCCAAATTCACCCCCCCTCCCCCCGGTGGCGAACTCGCCGCGGCAAACGCCGCCGTCAGAGTCGCGAATGCTCACGCAGCTGGCAGCTTCGAGCGTCGATCCGGGCCGCGAGTTTTCCACCGTCGGATGATCCATCGCGATGTCATTGTACACTGTAAACACGACCACGCGCGCGGTCCGATCTTTATTAGACGTAGAAACGAACCGGCAGAGCATCGGCCACGGCTGAAAGGAATTTTCCGGTGTTTCGAGGGCGCGCGGGGACAAATGTTCGGCGCTAGAAAGAGGACGAGTGTTGTTCGCCGAGGCGGCTGTTCGTAAATCACTCGGTCGAGGCGACTCGCGGGGGCTGAATAACGGTGGATAATAAATTTGAGGGAGCGAGCGAGCGAGCGAGCGAGCGAGCGAGCGAACAAGCCAGAGAGGGAGAGGGAGAGGGAGAGAGAAGAGGAGCAGACGAACGGGAAAAGAAAGGAGCGGGAGAAAGAGACGCCCGGCCCAAAAGCGAATTCCACAGAAATTGGATGCAATTACTTATCGACGCGCGAGCCGCCGCCGCCGCCGCCGCCGCCGTCGACGATCCGCAAGAATAACGCCGCCCCGGCTTTTCGACTTCGCTCGTACGCGTGTCGTGCGTTCGTGACGCCCGAGCGACGGAGTTGTTTTGATCGGCACGATATTTCACGTTCGTAAATTAATCCGACGCGACCCGCGTCGCGAATTTCGCCACGGCGGTGTGCGCGAATTCGATTCTCTCGCGGAGGAGAGGCAGGGCAAGTTAGAGAAAGAGAGAAGGCCGTCCAAAGGCCGCCGTCTCTCCTCGATGGAAACGTTGTTGACTCGAATATGAGCTGCAGCGGAGCCGGCACGTGGCGCAACGCGCGCACGGTGCGCACTTTGTAAAATTAGAATACCAACACGGAGAAAAATTGCGAACGAATCGCGTGCCTCGCGGAGACGTTGAGAAAGCGAGAGGGTAATGATGAAATATATTCTATCAGTTGAAATCCAGCCGTGTCACACTCGAACGCGAAGTCGTCTGGCGACGAAGGGACGGCGATAAAGCGATAAACCTCTAAGTTCCCTGAGACTGACTGGGTTGTCCACTAGATTGAAAATGAGACTCGACACTCGAGTCGAAGAGAAGACAAGGCGATGAAATGTAATTATTTCGAGCGAGATTTCCTCCATCCGAGATTGCGCGATAAGCGGGGAGCGGGCCCCGCTCCGCTCGATTGTTCTTCTTGATAATAGAAAGCCTTTCATATCGACCCTCCGTCCCCCGCGCGCGCTTACGCTCCCCGGTGGCGATGTGACAAAGGCCAATTGTGAACGGTGCTTAAAGCGGGTCGGCCGCCGGCGCAGCGGTGCGAAGCACCGAGTGCCAATGTGTTTTCCCAGTTGGGTCAAACACCCTGAGCTTAGATAAGGTTCCCAACCTTGGCATGGCCGAGCCAAGTAACCGCGTAACGTGGAGGTGCACCTCTCTGCGCGACACACGCACGCACACGGTGCGTTCCGCGCGTGTACCGCCGCCGCGCCGCCGGCTGTCTGTATTAACGATCTCGCACGCGAAAAGATCAAAAGGCTGTGCACGCGCGCCGCCTTCCGCGCGACGGCCGCGTGTCGTATCTCGCCATTTTTTCATTCATCGCTTATTGAAATATACGAGTAATAAATTGCGCGCGATCTGTCGCGTGAGAGGACGCGCTTGTGCACGTCAGCCCGCAGAAGCGACGCTCTCCGAGCGGAGGAATCACGGCGCGTAGAAGCACGTGTTGCGTCTCGAAATAATAATATGTGCTTTCGGAGAATAGTTAATCGAGCATTCCTCATACAATTCCAACAGCGACAATATTTCTATCGTCCCTCTCCCAGGGGGGCCGAACTTTCCACTGGATGAAATTTCGAGACTCGTCCATTCGGAAGAGCGTCACCACGTCGCTCATAGATCTGCGCCGACTCGTCCCCCCAGATTCCCAAGGCGATTCCTACGAAGCACACGTCGCCGCGTATATCCTTCTGTTCCAAAAAGGAGGAAAGAATTCCGCGATCCGTGCGCGCTCGAGAGGGCATACACACTCACACTCACGCACGTACGCACTCGCGAGATCACGCGCGGAGCGAGCGCGCCGGGGTCGACGGCTATACGGTAAAGGTAGTAAAGGCAGTGGCCGTGTCGCGTATATATATCGGCGTCGAAGACGTGACCCTTGTCCTTCAAACGGCCTTTCTACGACCGCGCGCGGCTCCGTATAGGTGCGCCGTGCGCGTTGCATACCTAAACGAACGACACGCGCGTAGCTCGCAACAAGAAAGCCGGCCACCGACGACGACGACTCCATTGCGATCGCGTCTCGCGCGCGCGCGCGCGCGTGTGTGTGTGTGCGTTCCATGCCGAGAAGCTGTAGTATAACCAGTACACCACGCACCACACCACGTGACACGTGCGTACGCGGTACGCGGTGCCGCTTTGTGCGTGCGTGCGTGCGTGCGTGCGTGTGTGCAGGCACGCACACGTGCACGCATGTATGCGCGCACACGACCGGGCGTTCTCACTTCACGCATAACCCACAATTCGCCGCTAGCAGAGACGTACTTGCCAAATTCCTCACCTCCCGCGGCCCGCGCGATTATCAAGTTCGTTAAACCTTTCGCGACTAATGGGACGCATTCTGCTACGACGAAAACGCCGGCCTCTCTCTCTCTCTCTCTCTCTCTCTCTCTCTCTCTCTCTCTCTCTCTCTCTCTCTCTCTCTCTCGTCCTCTCGTGTTCTCGTCTCTGGCACACGCTAATGTCGCCTCGCAAGAATTTCTAGCGGCGATGATGTAATTTTAATAAATGTTATCGCCAGGCGACAAGTAAAAACTGTATGACCGATGTCGCGCTGTCCTAAATGAAATGCAGACCGAACGTCGCGCAGACGCGTTTTTATGCGCGTCTCGGCCTCCCTTTTTCTACCTTTTTATCTCGCTCTCTCTCTCTCTCTCTCTCTCTCTCTCTCGCTCTCTCTCTCTCTGTCTCCGTCCCGACAGTCATCGATATTATTTATGGAGCGTCGTCCGCGACGTTGAATTAATCCCCGTCAAGAGCGCGCGCGCGATGCGCTCTCTCCTCCTCGCGTAATGGAAGCGAGGTTCGCTATTTTCTCGTGCCGCAGCGAGAACACGCACTTTTTGCCAGGAATAGCTTCCGCTTGCTTCCGTGTCGGATACCGCCGCGGGTGAAATAAATCAGACTCGCACGAGGAACACACCCCGCACATTACGCAGGCATACGCACTATCGCCGCGTTATATTTGCATATGTCGTACACGCGCACGTGTACATGTGCGCGTATATGTATTTTTTCTTTTATATATATATATGTGTGTATATATATATATATATATATATATATATAGTTTGATAGATGAAAGAGAAAGAGAGAGCGAGAGCGATATAGGACGAGTTTAGCCGAGCGGTGTTTGCCCGCGATAAGACGCGTGTCCCCAATGGCGGCCGTATCGCAGCCGGAATTTCAAAACCTTTTGAAGATTGCACGGGGGAGTTTTGGGACCGTAATCAACGCCGGATTGCGAAAAGATCCCACGGGAATTACGCGACCACGCATTTCTACTTCTCTGTTTCTTTCTTCTTCTTCTCTCTCTCTCTCTTTCTCTCTCTTTCTCTCTCTTTCTCTTTCTCCCGACACATCTATCATTTATTTATACATCACAGCTTTATCTTCCCTGGAGACACCAAGGATCCTTCCTGGGCCTCCTTCTGCTCGTCGAAAAATAGCCCGTGTGTATCGAGTTTCACAAAAATCGGCGGCGTTACGACAAGTTTTTTACGGAGGCTTATCCTCGTATTTTCCTTTCGATATTTTCGACATCGAGGATTCTCTCCCTCTCTCTCTCTCTCTTATTTTTCGGAAAGTCGTGTGTGTACGAGCGATTCAGTTCTCATCGCGCGATAACGTTCCGCCTCCTGAGCGTCGCTGCCTGCAAATATTTGCATAACCAGTGGCGCTAAACTAAATACGTTTATATCGTATGAATCGTGCAGAGTGTTCGCGCCAAGTATGGATGATCACGCACGGAGACCGATACAGCCGCATGGCTCGTTGCGACGGAAAGCGCGTCCGGACGAACGGACGTGAAAATAACGAGCGTCGCGAGTATACCGCGAGACCGGAAGTAACAAGCCGCTAACGCTTCCTGGGGATTTAATCCCCGGGGGTTGATGAAATCGATCGGATCGTGCGTGTGTGTGAACTGGACGCGCAGGTGTGACGCGCACGGAGTCGTTTTCAATCGGGATCTCGCGCGTGTAATCGGAAACTCGGGGGGAAACTAGACGACGAGTGTGAAATAAAACGGGGAGCGCTACCGGATTACCTTGAGCGAGAGAGAAAGACGGGAGAAAGAGGGGAGGAAAGGTGCGATTTCAAAAGATCAATGAGGATACAATCGTGGTAAGGTAAACTTCGTCAACAACGGCTGCCGGCCGAGTCGAAATTTCAACCTCGATGTTCCATTTCGCGTCAATTCAGCGACATCCAGGACTCTTCCCCTCGTTCGAATATAAGAAATTAAGTTTCTCTCTCGGTCCACCGGAATTTACGAAAGCTAAGACGACTGAGGTGGAAAATGTCGAGCCGAAACTCGGGCTGTTTCCCGCCGTCCGCCGCCGCGGCGATCGAAAAACCGGCTGCAGTGATTTCGCGGAACCCGCGAATCTCGCGGCGCGGCTTTTTCAGGTGCGCGCGCGAGAGTCGGACTTCGAGTGTCCGAATAGCTGTTGAACTCGAGTCGCGTTTCTTACGTAATCGCGTAATACACGCTGATATTACGGTTGCGTAAAGTACGCGGCGAGCGAGGGGGGGGGGGACCCGGCAAAGCGCGACGCGATGCCATTCATCGCGCGCCGGGCTTTCGAAATCGATTACGATCGCGCGCGTCGGCGCGTTTCCGTCGAATTTCAACGGAAATGGAGGATTTTACGCGCCAGCTCCGATCGATCGATCGATCGATCGAGCGAACGAACGAGATCGGACACGGCGATCGCGCGAGATCGTTTATTTATCGTCGGGGCGTCGTAATATTTCGACGTGCGCGCTCGGCATAAAGACGGGAGCGGGCAGCAGCGAGGTCTACGAGAAGCGGATGCATCTTGTTTCCTTCTTCTCCCTCCCCCCCCTCTCATTCTCTCTCTCTCTCTCTCTCTCTCTCTCTCTGTTTCTCTTCCACTCTCGACGTTTTTTTTCTTTTCTTTGACGAAGTTATTTTCTCGCCGCTATTTTCGGACGTTTAGCGGCGGGGCGCGGACGATGGATTCGCCCCCGTGGGGTCGAGCGCGCCTCTTCACTCACTCTCTCTCTCTCTCTCTTTCTCTCTCTCTCTCTCTCTCTCTCTCTCTCTCTCTCCCTCTTGAACGGAGTCGATAAAAAAGTCACGTATAAGGGGCGCACAGGTATACAGGATTACACGGCGAATAGCTCTTTCTGTCAATCGAGACACGAGGCGACGTCGGCGCGACGCGGCGGCATCGGGTGCGAGGAGGCGACGGATGACCGCGTCAGCGAGTCGCCAAGTCGAGGACAGACGCCTTTTAAACGAGACTCAGTGGGGCGGAAGGATCGCCGCACGCCGCGAGCCGACTTTCACGTGGATCCTCTGTCCGCATAGCGGACGATCGCGGATCACCCGCGGCGCCGGAAAAAATCGCGCGAGGCGAGGGGGACGACACAAAGCCATAAACCGCTCGCTTCCTGCGCCGCTCGTCCGGTCCTCTGAATGCATTACTCCACCACCACCACCACCACCACCATCACCACCACCGTCGTCGGCGTCGTTGTCGCGAGCTCCATTCGCGCACGCAAGCTTGACACGCGCGGCATAAATATCGAAGGGATAATATCGCGCCGCGCATTCCGAGAAAGCGCTCTTTCCGACACGAGAGTCGCAATAGTTGAGTCGCATTGAGAAAAAAAAATTAATGAAGCGATTGTATCGAGTCGAACTTGTTGATAACAGTGTCCCGGGTTAGGCTGGCTTTGTATTATCCGTCTAGACAGACGGCGGATAGGCAGGGTGATCCGTCGTCAGGTCTGTTTCAAAGAAGAATGGCCGAGACACGACACGATGACGGACGCCGCGTGCTTTGTGCTTCAAAGTGAGAACTCAATGAGAACGTTGGAGGATATCTCGCGACGGCGGACCGTGACGGAAGCCTGCCCGGTGGCGTCTACATGGCGGATAATGCGAATCTAGCCTTGATCGATTTCTACGATTGTCCGCGCACGACAATCACCGCCCGGTAAAACGTAAAGTTGTCGCGGGCTTGGATTTCGCGCGTGTCGCCGTTAATCGCGCCGCGGCCGCCCGGATGATATAATGATATAACAATGCGCGATGCGAGAGAGTTACGCGCGCGCGCGCGGGCGTGGTAAATAGATTTCACGTTGCCGTAAATTGTTTAATGGGGAGAGAACGGCGGGGCTAAGAATAGCCGGTCGTAAATAGGCGTGCATTTATCGAGGCTTCAGGTGACTCCGATCGCGCGCGCGTCAGAGCGTCGCCGCGGCGTGCTCAGCGGCAAGCGGACAGATAGATCCGCCGATAGATGAAGCTCATTTAAGAATTGCTTCTCTCTATTTCTCCCCTCCCCTCTTCACCAAAATCCCGATGACGGGCTCATGCGGGTTTGCAAAATTACAACCCACTTGGCGACACTGACCCACCGATGACTACTGGACCAATTCGACCACATCGTCGAACATGGAAGTCGAGTCGCTCTCTTTGCCATTATTATTCCAATCACAATTAAAATTAAAGACTCCGTCGCTCTTGATCGACGGCGTCAGAAGCGAGAAAACGCGCGCAAGCTGAAAATTCGTGCAAGTCGAAATGAAGAAACCTCTAAAATGACGCAGAGTCGATCGAGCGGAGCTGCAAAATAGGCCGAACATGTTCTCCTCTTGCTCAGACAACGTCGGAGCAATCGATCAAATGCAAGTCTCGTTTTATGAACGTATCTTTTCACTCCCATGAGATTTCAGCGTGTATCCTCTCGCTTCTGGCGTCACAACTCAAGACGGCCGCGTTGAGGAAAGAGGAGAGAGCCTTAGAGCGCTACTTATCCGGGCAAGTCCGCTTCCAGCGGACAGACCACGCGTGCGTGAAACTACGAGGTCGCAAATTGCGAATCTAAAGACACCGCGAGCGACATGTCGGTCGGACTGAAAATCGAGCGAGAAGAGCCTCGACGAGAGCCGAGGTGGAAGCGGGACACCCAGTGTATACACGGGAACGCATGCTCGCGAAATGCGTGCGCGCGTATAGTAAGCGGAGGCATAAAGTCATCGGGTGTTTGCTTAAGTGCGTGTCATATTAGAACGGTACTGCGAATATTATTGGCGCCTGGCACTGCGGGAATGCGACGGCGACGGCGGCGGCGGTGGCGACGGCGACGACGGTGGTGGTGGAGGAGGAAGAAGAGGTGGTGGTGGTGGTGGTGACGGCGGCGGCGGCGGCGCGTGTATACGGACGGAATCTGAATAAAACGAACGGCAGAGATATATCGGGGCAGCGGGCATTGTGAAACAAGTAGGCGGCGCGCTGCGAATAGTATCGCAATAAAATCGTTCAATTTATTTCGGTTCTTCTGCGAGAGGAGTGTCGGCCGGCGCACACGGCGTCTAAAAAAAGACCTTCGCCTCTATTACGCGCGCACGTAGAGAGCCGCCGCCGGCGGCGGCGGCGGCGGCGGCAATGCTCGATCAAAAGGACACTTGGCAAGAGCTGATATTTTCGTTGGCCCTTATCGACATCGCGCGAGCGCACCCTGATGCGCCGTCGCTGTGCACCTGAGTGGACTCTAATAGACACTTTCGAAGAATCGGTATTAATAGCCGTACGCGAGCGCCCTTTCTCGCCGTCACCGCATGGGAGGCGGGGGAGGGGAGAACCGCTTGTCTCGTGAATGACGTACGCGGGTACCCATGGCGTAGCTCTGTAGATTCGCACAGATTCGAGCGAGCGTTACTCCGATGAATGGGCTGCGGGTCGTTATGTAATTATACGGAAATAACGAAATTTCGAGCTGAAATAAAAGAGAAAGGAGGAAGAGAGGGAGTTCGGAGGGAGCTTTCTGTGCGCGCGCGCGCGCGCAAGAACGCCGCGTCGCACTCGCAATAAAAATGCGACCGAGCGTGAAGGAATCGGGACGTGGGAAGGCGGGGAAAAAGTGAGCGCAGGAGTCTGCGGCGACGCTCGTAAAAAGAACATCGTCCCGGTTCGCGCTCGCTCGAGGATCGTCATCGTCACGAGCCTCTTATGAGCGAGGCTCTCAAGAGCGACGTTCGTAACGCAGAGACACGTGGTGCGGGTACCTAGGGGCCGAGATATACAGAGGGTCTCTGCCTCCTTCCTTCTCTCTCTCTCTCTCTCTCTCTCTCTCTCTCTCTCTCTCTCTCTCTCTCTCTCTCTCTCTCTCTCTCTCTCTCTTAGACGATCCTAAAAAAGGAAACCGAGGAAAGGAACCTAACGATCGTCATCGTCGTCGTCATCTCGTCGGGCCTCGTCATTGTCCACAAACAATGCGCCGGTAAGGAGATACGCATAGAGCGACGCGCGCCGATACAGATACTTATGCGCGTACATACGGACGCGCCGACTGCACGCATGCACACATCCGTGCACGCGCGCACACACGTACACGGCAGAGATACGTGTTGACGCTTTGTAATGGCAGAATAAAAGATGGCCCGACGCCAGTGAAGGCGCCACATACCAGGCGCCGCCTAACCACTCTTTTCTCCTCTGTCCTTCTCGCACACGCGATCCGCTTCGTCGTCTGTCTTTCTTTCCCGTCCGATCGCTCGCTATATACATCCTTCTCCCACACGACGGGGAGCTGTCTCTCCCTCCTCCTATCTTCATCTTCCTCTCTCTTCGCTCTCTCTCTCTCTCTCTCTCTCTCTCTCTCTCTCTCTCTCTCTCTCTCTCTCTCTCTCTCTCTCTCTCTCTCTCTCTCTCTCTCTCTCTCTCTCTCTCTCTCTCGTCTCTGGTCATCTATCTAGCTCTGTCTTCGTCTGCGCACTCGCCAAGAAACGATAGCCCGCTCGGTCTCTCCCACAACTCCCCTCCCTCTCTCTCTCTCTCTCTCTCTCTCTCTCTCTCTCTCTCTCTGTCTTTCACTCTGCCGGTCAGTAAATACACACCCTCTCTCTCCCTACCTTCCCTCAGGCACACTTTCCCGTCCTTCTTGTGCTACCTTATCCCTCCCCGACTCTGACTCTCCCCTCTCCCCTTTGGACCGAGCCGTCCACAACGAAGTGTATTCCCGTCTTTCTCTCTTTCTCCTTACGATCCTCCGTCGCGCCCCGACGCGGCGACCACCACTCTTCTTTGACCCTATACAAACAGGGCCGCGCGCGTGTGTGCACGGTGGAATGTGTGGAGGCTCGTACGCGGATGCGACGCACACACGCATACGCTGCCTGTGCGTGCGTGCGTACGTGCGTGTGTATGCGTATGCGTACGTATGCACGTAACGACGTTGCATCTTTTTTTCGCAGGTCGCCGAACGTCACACCCGCGGCAGATCTCCTCTCCTTCTCGCGCCCTCCTTCTTCCTCCTCTTCCTTATCTCTCGTTCTCGCACACTCGTTCGAGATATACGCACATTGAAACTGCGTTCGATAATTTTGCAAGAGCGCTCCGCGGTGCACAGTGGCGTCGACAGCACGAGGAAGTCGGCGGACTTGGACTTGGACTTGGACGGCGGAATTGCCCGCGGCGAGATGCGCGAAAATCTCGCCGAATCCCAGGCCGAGGCAGCTGCGCGCGCGAGAAATTGGAGAGAATCGTCGACGAGCGGTCGACCGCGCCGCCGCGATGTACGTCGATTTTCTTAATCGACGTACTTACGCCGAGAGAGCTCGAGACTCGGCTTTTTTCCCTCTCCGATAAACGTCTTATCGCGAGGCGAGAGAGCTCCGAAGATTCCCTAGTAAATCGCGAAATTAGCCAGATCGCTCCGGTTCCGTAAGCGCGAGACGGCGGCGACACACCGGCCCCGCGGGGCCGGGTGTTTTACTCCGAAAAACAGATAACGGCGCGCAGAAAAAGCGCTCCGTAGATCAGCGAGTCGCGGCGCGCCCCTTCGGTGCCGAAGGAATGTTAACTCGTAACGACTTTCGAGAGACGGCGAAAGTATGCGCGCGCCGCACATGCGTGTCGGAAGAAGCGCGCGAGCGCGCGTCGCGGTTTCGCGGCGCGAATGATTTAGGTGTTGGCGCGCGCGCGCGACCGATTCGGCGCGATTTTCCTCGTGATTGGAGCAAATCTCCTCCCGACTCACCGCCAGCGATATTACCGAACCATCGTTGTTTGAACGAATATTAGTCTCGACGGTATCGCTGTCGTAGCTCAACATTCGCTCCAATTCCAACATTTCGCGCCTTTATTATTTAAAAAAGAATAACAGCGGACGAAATAAACAAAAAATATAAAAAAATCCCAGCCGCTCTCTCGCGCCCGAGCGCACCGCCCGTCGCAGCGTTCACGGCGTGTGAAACTTTTGCGACTCGCGAAATGAACTCGCGAGGCGATGCTATCGATCCCGGGCGGACAGGCCCCGCCGCACATCTGCGGACGCGCGCGAGAGAGTGTCGTTGCACTGACGGAATTCCTGCGAACGACCTTCATATTTTTTTCATTCCACGCGTATTCGCGTGCGACACGCGTATCGCGTGATGCACGGCATGCGCGTATCGCTCTCCGATCGGCGACAAGAGAGGGGTCTCCTCTCTCTCTCTCTCTCTCTCTCTCTCTCTCTCTCTCTCTCTCTCTCTCTCTCTCTCTCTCTCTCTCTCTCTCTCTCTCTGCGTGTTGGCGAATGTCGTCGTCGTCGTCATCGAGCGAGCCGTGCTGCATTTTCAATTTCCCCCTCGTTTTCTTTTTTCTCGCGACGCGTGTTCTCGAATCCGCGAAAGCCCCCAGTCGCTCTTCCCTCTTTTTGTTCGTCCTCGAGTCCTGAGGATTTTACGCGATCTCTCCTCCCTCTCGCGCGAGGATCCTCGAGGGAAATTCTTCAAGATTCTCGCGCAGCTGCCAAAGTCGAGAAGTGACTTTTCCCGCTACCTTCCGGAGACGATGGCGCAGAATTCGGTGGAAACTCGGCGGCTCTCCTCCGTAGCGCTTTTCACGTCGCAATTTCCGCGGAATGCAGCAGCGACGGTAGGCGCTTCGCCTCGCCTCGCCTCGCCTCGCCTCGCGCATGCACGCTGGCTACATGCGTAACGTGGAACACGTGTAGCCGATTATTGCCGTCGAAACGACTTCGATGAATCCGCGAAGCGCCACGCGAGAAATGTCGAGAGAGCCACTCGACGAGCGCGCGGCGTCGTCGTGTAATAATCATTGGACATCGCTCGGCGAGCTTCACGAGAATCGCTCATCCGAGTGAATTAACGTTCGCGATGGTCAACCGAGAGGTGTGTGCACGCGTACATTTGCATAGACGCGCGTCAGTGTGTGTGTGTGTGTGTGTGTGTGTGTGTGTGTGAGTGCGAAGGGGGACCAGCCGCGCGCATAATAAAATAATAAAACCGTACGGTCCGTTAATCGCTGTCTGCTGAATCGCCGAGACGCAGAAAGCGCGCCATAAATTCCTCCGAGCGCGTGCGCCTCGAGACTTTTTATCTACTATTAATAGTTACACAAAGCAAGTGGCGAGTGTGGCCGCGTGGTTCTTTAATCCTTTCGGCGCTGTGCGACTCGACGAGGCGTAACTTGTGATAACAGCGGCGCGTGCTCCTTGCGGGCGAGCGAGCGAGCGAGCGAGCGAGCTCGGGGGCGAAGCTCCGCGGTGATTTTTCTAATTCGATCGACACGCATGATACGTCTCGATACGTCGGCGATCGCTCGATACGAAAGGCGAGACAAAGAAGCATCGCGATACTTGAGTCGACGGGCTGCGTCGTTAACTGAGCGAACGAATAACTTTCCGCGCTCGCATCTCGCCTCTTGCCCATCCTCTTCAGCAGACAGACAGAGCAGCAGTTTTCCGTCCGCGATGCTTCTTCTTGCGAAATCACTTGCCGAGTATAATCGTATAAAGAATATACCGAAGATAAATAGGAAACGAGAAGATCCGCCGGCAACTTTCGTGCCGCAAGATGCCATTACTTATCTCTCCCGATTCCTCCCTCTCGATTTATCATTCCGCTCAAAAATGACAGATAGTGCTAAATGACTTAATCGTGACTCAGAACGTATCTATTAATCGGCGCAGGCAGTATCGAACGATCCTGACACTGTATGTTGGCGATTTATTTACTTAAACAAGACGAGCTAGAGGGAGAAAGAGAAAGAGACGAGAGACCGAGCGAAGATTTTAGAGAAATTCTCAGCGATGGATGTGTCGAAGAGGACACACGAAGCTGTTTCCTCTCTCTCTCTCTCTCTCTCTCTGTCTTTCACTCCCACCTTTCGCAGCATTGATCAATCTTCGAAGGAGAGGTAAAAACAGAAACAAGACCGAGAAACATCACTCGACTCGAGTCGATGCCACCTGACAAATAAATCGGCCGACGGATGAGATTTTTCTCACGCGCCGGGAGACGCTGAGAGCGTAGGAGCTGAGCGACGGAAAAACTGGTCGCTTCTTCGTCTCAAAACGAGCACTGCGAGCGAAAGGATTAATAAATACTATCGGATGCAACAGCGCTCGACCGCGTCGCCGAGTCTCGCTCGGCCGGCGTTTGACGGGTGTTTGAAATTACGACGGCAAAAAATCTGGAGCACGCAGCAAAATTGCCGGACGATAATTAGCGAGCGTAAGCGCGTACGTGCTCGCTGTTACGCGAGACTTAATTCCCGAGCAGCTCTCTCTCTCTCTCTCTCTCTCTCGCTTGCTCGCTCGCTCGCTCGCACGGCCGCTGCTCTCTATTTTCTCTCCCCCGTCTCGCGCGCGCGCGCGCGTGCCCCGATCGCTCTCTCCTAACACTCCTACTTGTTCTCTCTATCTCCCCGATGCTTGCCCGCGAGCACGCACCAGCAGAGCGCAAACACGATACGCAATGTCTGTCGCCCAAGTCCGAGCCCAAATACGCGCCGACGTTCGTCGCCCGCCCGCACGCACGCATACACACACACACACACACACACACATACACACAGGAGCGCGAGGAGCGACGAATTTCTCTTCGCCGAATCCTCAGAGTCTGCTAATCACCCCGCTAAACGGTCGAGAGTTTCTCGCAGAAGACGCGAGATTCATCTCAACCTTCTGCGCTGCAACTCGTCCTTGAACGTAGTCGCTCAAGAATGCAAAGAAATGGAGAGGGTAAAGATGGTGATTCGTATAATTATCCGTGTTGACATCGAAATTTCCTTCAATAAATATCCGCACAGGGTCGAATCGCTCTCTCTCTCTCTCTCTCTCTCTCTCTCTCTCTCTCTCTCTCTCTCTCTCTCTCTCTCTCTCTCTCTCTCTCTCTCTATACATTGCACCTTACAGAGAGCCGGCGCGCTTCAGGAACAGCGTCGAACGTCGCGCGCGATCGGCTGTGCGAGGGTGACGCGAGGAAACACGAAATGGCGAACGGCTGAGTTATTTCGCACGTCCCAGCCACTCGGAATGATTATCAACGTTACAGATTCCGTATATCCGAGTATCTACTGCACACCGAGGAAGCATCGCAGCTCCACGCGGATCGCGCGGATGCTCACGCGAGTTCCTGGAAGCGCGACGTCGCCGTCACCGTCGTTGAAACGAGCGTTTTTCCGGGCGCTTTCGTCGCTGACGCAAGCACGCGCGCTCGCACCGCGGATTTCGCTCGCGCGATCGCGCCTCGTAATATATCAGAAGGCTGCTGATTGAAACACTCGGCCGCGGCTCGATACGGAGGAGGCGTGAGAGCGGGCTTCTCGGAAGAGCATGCGAA